>NC_044303.2:37172714-37472714 GCF_007474595.2 Lynx canadensis
CATATATATACACATATATATATCTCACTACTTCTTTATCCATTCATCAGTCGATGGACATTTGTGCTCTTGCCATGATTTGGCTATTGTTGCTAGCACTGCTATAAACATTGGGGAGCACCTACCCCTGTGAATCAGCATTTTTGTATCCTTTGGATAAATACCTGGTAGTGCAATTGCTGGGTTGTATGGTAGTTCTATTTTTAATTTTTTGATTGTTATTCAGAGTGGTTGCACTGGTTTGCATTCCCACAAACAGTGTAAGAGGGTTCCCTTTTCTCCCCATCCTTAACAATATCTGTTGTTTCCGGAGTTGTTAATTTTAGGCATTCTTTTTGGCAGGTTTGAGGTGGTATCTCATTGTGGTTTTGATTTGTAGTCCTCTGATGATGAGTGATGTTGAGCATCTTTTCAGACACCAGAATGCTGGTGTCTGTTAGCCATCTAGATGTCTTCTTTGGAAAAATGTCTGTTCATGTCTTCCGCCCATTTCTTCACTGGATTATTTGTTTTTGGGTGTTGAGCTCAGTAAGTTCTTTTTTTAATTAAAATTTTTAACGTTTATTTATTTTTGAGAGACAGAGCACAAGCAAGGGAGGGGCGGAGAGAGAGGGAGACACAGAATCCAAGCAGGCTCCAGGCTCTGAGCTAACAGCACAGAGCCCAACATGGGACTTGAACTCATGAGCCGTGAGATCAAGACCTGAGCCGAAGTCAGGTGCTTAACCCAGCCATCCAGGTGCCCCAAGTTTGATAAGTTCTTTATAGATTTTGGATACTAACCCTTTATCAGATATGTCATTTGCAAATATCTTCTCTCATTCCATCAGTTGCCTTTGAGTTTTGTTGATTGTTTCCTTCACTGTGCAGAAGTTTTGTTTTGTTTTGTTTTTTAATCTTGATGAGGTCCCAATAGTTTGTTTTTGCTTTTGTTTCCCTTGCCTCCAGAAACATGTAAAGTAAGAAATTTCTGTGGCTGACGGTTGCTGCCTGTTTTGTCCTCTAGGATTTTGATGGTTCCTGTCTCACATTTAGGTCTTTCATCCATTTTAAATTTATTTTTGTGTATGGTGTAGGAAAGTGGTCCAGATTCATTCTACTGCATGCAACTGTCCAGTTTTACCAGCACCATTTGCTGAAGAGATTGTCTTTTTGTCATTGGATAGTCTTTCCCGCTTTGTCAAAGATAAGTTGGTCATATGTTTGTGGGTCCATTTCTGGGTTCTCTATTCTGTTCCATTGATCTATGTGTCTGTTTTTCTGCCAGTACCATACTCTCTTGATGATTGCAGCTTTGTAATACATCTTGAAGTCTGGGATTGTGATGCCTCCAGGTTTGGTTTTCTTTTTCAGCATTACTTTGGCTATTCACAGTCTTTTCTGCCTCTATACAAATTATGTCATTGGTTGTTCTAGCTCTATGAAGAATGCTGGTGTTATTTTGTTAGTGATTGCATTGAATATGTGGACTTCTTTGGGTAGTATTGACATTTTAACAATATTTGTTCTTCCAATTAATGAGCATTGACTGTTTCTCCATTTCTTTGTGTCTTTCTAATTTCTTTCATAAGCTTTCTCTAGTTTTGAGCATGCAGATCTTTTACCTCTTTGGTTAGGTTTATTCCTAGGTATCTTATGTTTTTTGGTGCAATTGTAAATGGGATCAATTCCTTGATTTCTTTTTTTGCTTCTTTATTATTGGTGTATATAAATGCAACCTATTTCTGTGCATTGATTTTGTATCCTGTGACTTTGCTGAATTCTTGATTTGGTTCTGGTAGAGTCTTTGGGGTTTTGTGGTGGAGTCTTTGGGGTTTTCCTCAGAGAGTATCATGTCATCTGTGAAGAATGAAAGTTTACTTCTTCCTTGCCAATTTGTATGCCATTTATTTATTTATTTATTTATTTATTTAGTTAGTTAGTTACTTAGTTGTTGCTGTCTAATTGCTGAGGCTAGGACTTCTAGTACTATGTTGAACAACAGTGGTGAAAATGGACATCCCGCTCATGTTCCTAACCTTAGGATGAAAGCTCTCAGTTTTCCCCACTGAGGATGATATTAGCTGTAGGTCTTTCATATATGGCCTTTATGATGAGGTATATTTCTTCTATCCCTACTTTCTTGAGGCTTTTTATTAAGAAAGGATGCTGTACTTTGTCAAATACTTTTTCTGCATCTATTGAGAGGATCATATGGTTCTTATCCTTTCATTTATTAATGTGGTGTATCACATTGATTGATTTGTGAATACTGAATGAGACCTGCAGCCCAGGAGTAAATCCCACTTGATCATGATGAATAATTCTTTTAATGTACTATTGGATTCAATTCACTAGTGTCTTGTTAAGAATTTTTGCATCCAGGTTGATCAGGGATATTGGCCTATAATTCTCCTTTTTAGTGGGGTCTTTCTCTGATTTTGGAATCAAGGTAATGCTGGCTTCATAGAATGAATTTGGAAGTTTTCCTTCCATTTCTATTTTTTGGAACAGTTTGAGAAGAATAGGTACTAACTCTGCTTTAAATGTCTCATAGAATTCCCCTGGGCAGCCATCTGGCCCAGGACTCTTGTTTGTTGGGATATTTTTGATAACTGTTTCAATTTCTTTGCTGGCTATGAGTCTGTTCAAATTTGCTATTTCTTCCTGTTTTAGTTTTGGTAATGCATGGGTTTCTAGGAATTTGTCCATTTTGACCAGATTGCCCAGTTTGCTGGCATATAATTTTTCATAGTATTCTCTTATAATTATTTGTGTTTCTATGGTGTTCGTTTCATTTGTGATTTTATCTATTTGGGTCCTCTCTTTTCTTTTTGATAAGTATGGCTAGGGGGTTATTAATTTTTTCTATTCTTTCAAATAACCAGTATTTAGTTTCATTAATCTGTTCTGACTTTTTTGTTTGTTTCTATAACCTTTAATTTTGCTCTAATCTTTATTATTTCCCTCCTTTTGCTGGCTTTAGGGTTTATTTGCTGCTCCTTTTCTACCTCCTTTCGGTATAAGTTTAGGTTGTGTATTTGGGACCTTTTTTGACAGACCCGAATTACAATGTACTTTCCTCTTAGGTCTGGATTTGCTACATTCCAAAGGGTTTGGACTGTAGGTTTTTTAAAATTTCTTCTATAATTTCATGATTAACCTATCATTCTTTAGTAGGATGTTCTCTAACCTCTATATATTTGAGGGCTTTCCAAATTTTTTATTGTGGTTTATTTCAAGTTCATAGTGTTATTATCTGAAAATACGCATGGTATGATCTTGATCTTTTGTACCTGTTGAGGGCTGATTTGTGACCCACCGTGTGATCTGTTCTGGAGAATGCTCCACATGCTCTCAAGAAGAATGTATTCTACTGCTTTAGGATGAAATGTTCTGAATATATCTGTTAAGTCCGTCTGGTCCAGTGTGTCTTTCAAAGCCATTGTTTGTTTGTTGATTTTCTGTTTAGATGATCTGTCCATTTCTCTAAGTGTGGTATTAGGGTCCCCTAGTAATATGGTATTCTTATCAATGAATTTCTTTATGTTTGTTATTAATTTATTTATATATTTGGGTGCTTTCAAGTTGGGGACATAAATAATTATGTTTACTAGATCTTGAGAAATAGACCTCTTAATGATGATATAATGCCCTTCATCTCTTGTTACAGTCTTTGTTTTCAAATCTAGTTTGTCTTATATAAATATGGTTACTCTGGCTTTCTTTTGACCTCTACTAGCATGATAAATGTTGCCACGCCTCACTTTCAATCTGCAGTGACTTAGGTCTAAAATAAGGAGTCTTTTTAGGTAGCATATAGATGGATCTTGTTTTTGTTTTTGTTTTAACCATTGTGATACCCTATATCTTTTGATTGGGGCATTTAGTCCATTTACATTCAGAGTGATTATTGAAAGGTATGAATTTGTCATTGTGTTACCTGTAGAGTTGGTGTTTCTGGTGATGTTCTCTGGTCCTTTGTAGTCTTTGTTGCTTTGGTTAGTTGTTTGTTGTTGTTGGGTTTTTGGTTTATTTTTCTCCACTCAAAGGGTCCCACTTAAAATTTCTTGCAGGGCTGGTTTAGTAGTCATGAACTCCTTTAGTTTTTGTTTGTCTGGGAAACTCTTTATCTGTCTGTCTATTTTGAATGACAGCCTTGCTGGATAAAGAATTCTATTCTCTCCTCTACATATTTTTCCCACTCAGCACATTGAGTATATCCTGCCTCTCTCTTCTGGCCTGCCAAGTTTCAGTAGTCAGGTCTGCTGCTAACTTTACGTGTCTTCCCTTATAGGTTAAGGATATTTTGTCCCTAGTTGCTTTCAGAATTCTCTCTCTCTATATGTTACAAGTTGTGGTGTTGACCTATTTTTGTTGATTTTTGAGCAGAGTTCTCTGGGCCTCTTGACTTGAACACCTGTTTCCTTCCCCCAGATTAGGGAAGTTATCAGCTATAATTTGTTCAAATAAACCTTCTGCCCCCTTTTCCTGTTCTTTTTCTTCTGGGACTTCTATGAAATGGATATTATTTCATTTTATGAAATCACTAAGTTCTGTAAGTCTCCCCTCATGATCTAATAATTTACTCTCCTTCTTTTTTTCAGCTTCATTATCTTCCATATTTTTATCTTCTATATCACCTATTCTCAACTCTGCTTCCTCAATCCTCATTGTGACTGTATCCAGTCACTATTGCATCTCAGTTATAACATTTTTTATTTCAACCTGACTAGTTTTTAGGTCTTTGATCTCTGCATAAGGGTTTCTCTGGTGTCTTCTATGCTTTCTTCAAGCCCTGCTATTAGTCTTATGACCTTTACTACAAATTCTTATACAGATATATTGCTTATATCTGTTTTGAGCAAGTTCCTGGCTGTGATGTCTTTTTGACCTTCTTTTGGGAAGAATTCTTCCATCTTGTCATTTTGGCTAAATTTCTGCCTTTTGCATATTTTAAAGCTCGTTTTGTTTCCCACACCTGAAACTACTGCTATATTAAAAAGGGGTCATACTCTAAACCCATATCTTTCAATAATAACACTGAATGTAAATGGACTAAATACTCCAACCAAAAGACACAGGGTATCAGAATGGATAAAAAATAAGACCATTCTATTTGCTGTCTACAGGAGACTCACTTTATACCTTAGGACACCATCAGATTGAAAGTGAGGGGATGGAGAACTATCTATCATGCTACTGGAAGTCACAAGAGAGCTGGAGTAGCCATACTTATACCAGACAAACTAGACTTTAAATTAAAGGCTGTAACAAGAGATGAAGAAGGGCATTATATGATAATTACAGTGTCTATCCATCAGGAAGAGCTAACAATTATAAATGTCTATGTGCTGAATACGGGAGCCCCCAAATATATAAAACAATCACAAACATAAGCAACCTTATTGATAAGAATGTGATAATTATAGGGGACTTTAATACCCCACTACAACAATGGATAGATCATCTAGACACAAGGTCAATAAAGAAACAAGGGCCCCAAATGATACATTGGATCAGATGGACTTGACAGATATATTTAGAACTCTGCATCCCAAAGCAACATAATATACTTTCTTCTCGAGTGCACATGGAACATTCTCCAAGATAGATCACATACTGGGTCACAAAACAGCCCTTCATAAGTATACAAGAATTGAGATCATACCATGCATACTTTCAGACCACAGTGCTATGAAGCTTGAAATCAACCACAGGAAAAAGTCTGGAAAACCTCCAAAAGCATGGAGGTTAAAGAATACCCTACTAAAGAATGAATGGGCCAACCAGGCAATTACAGAAGAAATTAAAAAATATATGGAAAGAAATGAAAATACAACAATCCAAATGCTTTGGGGTGCAGCGAAGGCAGTCCTGAGAGGAAAATACATTGCAACCCAGGCCTATCTCCAGAAACAAGAAAAATCCCCAATACAAAATCTAACAGCACACCTAAAGGAACTAGAAGCAGAACAGCAAAGACACCCCAAAGCCAGCAGAAGAAGAGAAATAATAAGTATCAGAGCAGAAATAAACAATATAGAATCTAAAAAACTGTAGAGCAGATCAACGAAACCAAGAGTTGGTTTTTTGAAAAAATAAACAAAATTGATAAACCTCTAGCCAGGCTTCTCAAAAAGAAAAGGGAGATGACCCAAATAGATAAAATCATGAATGAAAATGGAATTATTACAACTAATCCCTCAGAAATACAAGCAATTATCAGGGAATACTATGAAAAATTATATGCCAACAAACTGAACAACCTGGAAGAAATGGACAAATTCCTGAACACCCACACACTTCCAAAACTCAAACAGGAATAAATAGAAAACTTTAACAGACCCTTAACCTTCATAAAATGAAGAAATTGAATCAGTTTTTAAAAATCTCCCAACAAATAAAAATCCAGGACTGGATGGCTTCCCAGGGGAATTCTACCAGACATTTAAAGCAGAGATAATACCTATCCTTCTCAAGCTGTTCCAAAAAATAGAAGGGAAGGAAAACTTCCAGACTCATTCTATGAAGCCAGCATTACTTTGATTCCTAAGGCAGACAGAGACCCAGTAAAAAAAAAGAGAACTACAGGCCAATATCCCTGATGAATATGGATGCAAAAATTCTCAACAAGATACTAGCAAATCGAATTCAACAGCATATAAAAAGAATTATTCACCACGATCATGTGGGATTCATTCCTGGGCTGTAGGGCTGGTTCAACATTTGCAAATCAATCGATGTGATACATCACATAAATAAAAAAAAGGATAAGAACCATATGATCCTGTCAATCGATGCAGAAAAAGCATTTGACAAAATTTAGCATTCTTTCTTAATAAAAACCCTCGAGAAAGTCGGGATAGAAGGAACATACTTAAACATCCTAAAAGCCATTTATGAAAAGCCCACAGCTAATATCATCCTTAATGGGGAAAAACTGAGAGCTTTCCCCCTGAGATCAGGAACACAACAGGGACGTTCACTTTCACCGCTGTTGTTTAACATAGTGTTGGAAGTTCTAGCATCAGCAATCAGACAAAACAAGGAAATAAAAGCCATCAAAATTAGCAGAGATGAAGTCCAGCTTTCACTTTTTGCAGATGACATGATATTATACATGGAAAATCCGATAGACTCCACCAAAAGTCTGCTAGAACTGATACATGAAGTCACAGGATACAAAATTAATGAACAGAAATCAGTTACATTCTTATACCCTAAGAATGAACCAGTGGAAAGACAAATAAAGAAACAGATCCCATTCACAATTGCACCAAGAATCATAAAATACCTAGGAATAAACCTAACCAAAGATGTAAAAGATCTGTATGCTGAAAACTATAGAAAGCTTATGAAGGATATTGAAGAAGATAGAAAGAAATGCAAAAACATTCCATGTTCATGGATTGGAAGAATAAATACTGTTAAAATGTCAATGCTACCCAAAGCAATCTACACATTCAATGCAACCCCAATCAAAATTGCACCAGCATTCTTCTTGAAGCTAGAACAAGCAACCCTAAAATTTGTATGGAACCACAAAGACCCTGAATAGCCAAAGTAATATTGAAGAAGAAGACCAAAGCAGGGGCATCACAATCCCAGACTTCAGCCTCTACTACAAAGCTTTAATAATTAAGACAGCATGGTATTGGCACAAAAACAGGCACATAGACCAATGGAATAGAATAGAGACTCCAGAATTGGACCCACAAAAGTATGGCCAACTAATCTTTGACAAAGTAGGAAAGAATATCCAATAGAAAAAAGACAGTCTCTTTAACAAATAGTGCTGGGAGAACTGGACAGCAACATGCAGAAGAATGAAACCAGACCACTTTCTCACACCATTCACAAAAATAAACTCAAAATGGTGGAAGGACCTGAATGTGAGACAGGAAGCCATCAAAACCTTAGTGGAGAAAGAAGGCAAAAACCTCTCTGACCTCAGCCGCAGCAATTTCTTACTTGACACATCTCCAAAGGCAAGGGAGTTAAAAGCAAAAATGAACTATTGGGACCTCATCCAGATAAAAAGCTTCTGCACTGCAACGGAAACAATCAACAAAACTAAAAGGCAACCGACCGAATGGGAAAAGATATTTGCAAATGACATATCGGACAAAGGGCTAGTATCCAAAATCTGTAACGAGCTCACCAAACTCCACACGGGAAAAACAAATAATCCAGTGAAAAATGGGCAGAAAACATGAATAGACACTTCTCTAAAGAAGACATCCAGATGGCCAACAGGCATATGAAAAGATGTTCAACCTCACTCCTCATCAGGGAAATACAAATCAAAACCACACTGAGATATCACCTCATGCCAGTCAGATTGGCTAAAATGAGCAAATCAGGAGACTATGGATGCTGGAGAGGATGTGGAGAAACCGGAACCCTCTTGCACTGTTGGTAGGAATGCAAACTGGTGCAGCCACTCTGGAAAACAGTGTGGAGGTTCCTCAAAAAATTAAAAATAGACCTACCCTATGACCCAGCAATAGCACTGCTAGGAATTTACCCAAGGGATACAGGAGTGCTGATGCATAGGGGCACTTGTACCCCAGTGTTTATAGCAACACTTTCAACAATAGCCAAATTATGGAAAGAGCCTAAATGTCCATCAACGGATGAATGGATAAAGAAATTGTGGTTTATATATGGAATACTACGTGGCAATGAGGAAGAATAAAATATGGCCTTTTGTAGCAATGTGGATGGAACTGGAGAGTGTAATGCTAAGTGAAATAAGCCATACAGAGAAAGACAGATACCCTATGTTTTCACTCTTATGTGGATGGATCCTGAGAAACTTAACAGAAGACCACAGGGGAGGGGAGGGGAAGGAAAAAAAAAGTTAGAGGGGGAGGGAGCCAAACCATAAGAGACTCTTAAAAACTGAGAATAAACTGAGGGTGGATGGGGGTGGGAGAGAGGGGAAAGTGGGTGATGGGCATTGAGGAGGGCACCTGTTGGGATGAGCACTGGGTGTTGTATGGAAACCAATTTGACAATAAATTTCATATTAAAATGATCATACACTGTCTAGGGCCTTGCACTACAGGATGTGTTTCTGGTGTATGCTTTGTTCACTCTGTTATTGCATTTGTGCTGCTCTTTTCCACTGGTTGGTTCTCTTCAGTCCATTCAGTCCTTGCTTCCAGTGGGGAGTGTTTGAGCCTTTAACTAGTATGCTTTGTTTGTTTGTTGAAGTAAGCCTGGAAGAAAAGGGGTAAGGAATAGAAAAACCTGATCCCCTAAAAAGAGAAGAGTAAAGGGAACAAAAAACCCAAAAGAGAATAAAAAATATATATAAGGCTGCTTTCAAAGAAAAAGAATGGGAAAAAAATGAAGAAAAGAAAAAATAAAGAGGAATGAAAATAAACCTGATCCAAAAAAAGAGAAAAGGAAAGGGAAAACAAAACAGACAAAAAACCCAAACAAATCCCCTCAAAAATCAAACATAAAGCAGGAGTCTGCTTCCAAAAGAAGAAAAAAAAAAGGAGGAGGAGGAGGAGGAGGAGGAGGAGGAGGAGAAGAAGAAGAAGAGGAGGAGGAGGAGGAGGGAGGAGGAGGAGGAGGAGGAGGAGGAGGAGGAGGAGGAGGAGGAGAAAACAGAGAAAAAAAATTAAGCCTGGTCCTATTTCCACCAGAACTACGGGTATTATTTTGAAGCACTTAATTTTCAGTACATTTGCTGCATGGAGTCTGCTGCCTGTGCTGGTATTCTGGGGGAAAGGCCCACTGCATTGGCTCAGAGTAGGTCGTGCCCCAGTAAATAAGCAGTTGCCAGGCACAGGAGGGTGGTGTTTGGTGCAAAATTGTCCCACCTCTACTGGGGACCGCTGTACTGCTTTCTGAACTTCCACTGTGTTGCTATTGGAGGGAAAAATGGTGCCACCCCAATCTCTGGTCCCTGGACCAGGGATTTCAACCCCTGCTATTCAAGCAGCCTTCACAGAGTAGTGAGGCCTTTCAGTGCACCCTGCAACAGAATTCTCCTTTGTTTTTTCTTTGGTGCACTGCGGGGATTCAAAACCTGAAGTCTTAAAGGACTTGGCACTGCACAGATCTGCTCCCCTTCTGTGTGTAGAACCTCTCCAGCCTGTGTCTAAAATCCTTTGTCCCTAGAAATCAGTCCCATGCCTGCACAGTACACAGAATCTATATGGTGTAGCACCACTAAAGGCAAGAAAGTTTCCCTCTGGGTGTGCCTCTGTCACCTGCTGATGAAAGGACTTTTGCTGCTGCCTGCAGGGTTTTCGTCCTTGGGGAGACAATATACCATCATCCAAAAGTGCTCCGGGAAAGGAAATGTTTTCTGCTAGTGCACCCCAAGATTCCTACATCAGGCTATGGACTCCAGGGCCAAAAAATGCTCCCTTCTCCCCAGAGAGTGTGCTCCACAGCTCCACTCAGAGAAGATCCCACACTTCTAGAACCTCAGAATTTGAGCTCCAAAAGCTCTTTGCAAACAAACAAAAAGAAACCCTGCAACACTCAGTACTTCCTGCTCCACGCTGTGGTCCAGAGAGGTTTCCCTCTTGTGTGAACTCGATGTCCCACTTTCTCAACCTCTCTCTTTTTCTCCCCCTTTTGTCTCTCCACAGGAAGTGTTCCCTCCCCTCTGCAGCACCACCATTTTCTCTCCCCTAATTCATTTCCTCATACCTTGTACCCGTCAGGCTGTCTCTCTCCAACCAAGATCCTTTTGCTGCTCCACAGATCGATTTCTTGGCTGTTCCTAGTGATCTGACTTCATACAGCTATGTTTGAGGGAGGAGGAAAGCCCAGCATCCCCTTACTGGTCCGCCATCTTAACTCCTCCCCTATTTGCTTTTTATATATTATTTCAACCAATTTCTCTGTACTCAATCCAAAATGTGCAACCACTTTCAAAAACACCTGGTCCTCTTTGGTACTTGCACTGTTTAAGAGTTTTCCCCAGGGTCAGCTGACTTTTCTCTTTTCCCAGATCTGCTCATTCAGTTCCACTTCAACTTTTTTTCTGTATCTAAAATTTTGTATCTATTATTTCCTCTTGGGCTGTCTCTGTCTTTTGATGTTTTTCTCTTAATATTTTTTTCCCTGTCATTGGAGTGCAGTCTCTGGAGAACGAGCAATAAAAACTTATGTTTGCTCATATACGCATTATCTTTTTAATTCATACCAATTAAGTTTTCATCTTTACCACTCCACTTATGCTGCTCTTTTCATGGCCCTGCTAATCCAGTGGTCAGCATCCCAGAAAATGTTAACAAAATTGTTTCTTCATTTAGTCTTGAAATACCTTTACCACTTGATTTTCAGAACACCATTTTTCCACTCACTTATGGTTTTTCTTCTACTTCAGGGACACATCATCCATATTGGTTTTCTTTGCTAACTCTTATTTTCCTTCTAGGTCTTGATGTACTGGTGAACCCTAAGGGTTCTAGTCTTAAACTTCTGTTTTCTGTCTTCATTTTATTTAGATAAATTCACTTATTTATCATGATTCAAAAATTTTTTAGATGCACAACTCCAAGATTTATATACAGTCCTGACCTCTTCCTTAAGATCCAAAGCTGATCATATTCTTCTCTTTTTTTTTTTTATTTTTTTTAACGTTTTATTTATTTTTGAGATGGGGAGAGACAGAGCATGAACAGGGGAGGGTCAGAGAGAGGGAGACACAGAATCTGAAACAGGCTCTGTCAGCACAGAGCCTGACGCGGGGCTCGAACTCATGGACCGCGAGATCATGACCTGAGCTGAAGTCAGCGGCTTAACCGACCGAGCCATCCAGGCGCCCCGATCATATTCTTCTCTTATCTGCTTAGTTGTGTGAAAGGCATCCTCATTTCAACATACTCAAAACACATGTCTTGCTTCTTCAACACCCCAAACATTGCACAAGTTCCCTCTTGTAGCATAGTTAATGACATCACATTCATTAATCATTTGCTTAAATAACTCCTATTGCTTCTCACCATGCTTGTAATAAAAACTAAAGTCTGACCATGACTTACTTTTACCTTGTTCATCCAGCCACTCCATTCCTTTTTTTTTTTTTAAGTTTCTTTATTTATTTTTGAAAGAGAGAATGAGGTAGAGAGAGCAGGAGACAGAGAATCCCAAGAAGGTTCTGCGACATCAGTGCAGAGCCCAATGCGGGGCTCAGTCCCATGAACCATGAGATCATAACCTGAGTAGAAATGAAGAGTCAGTTGCTCAACTGACTGAACCACCCAGGCACCACATTCCTTTTTTAATCTCATGCCATTCTCTTCCCACCTCACCTCACCTTCATTATTTCCTCAGAGACATTCAGTTGAGTGGCCATAGGGCCTTCCCATTTTCTACTCCTTCTATACAGAGTACTTGAATCATGTCATCACCAGTCCTTTATTTTTACTCATGTGTCAACACAGTACTTCCTTCATAATACTTCTCTTCATTCTCCATCTTTTTTTACCCTTTTGGATTTTTCTCATCTCATACCTCATTTTCTCATATTTGTTATCCATCTCAGGATAGTTTCCTTCATGATCTTCCTTACTCATTTGTTTTCTTTTACAATTTCAGTCTTTTTCCTTATGAATATGTCATACTGTCATACAATGAAGAGAAAAAAACATAGCACTTAAGGAGATGGTGTTTGACACTGAGTCACCTTGCCAGAATGGTGTTAATATTAAGATAGTTGCTTAACTTGAGTTTTATTTCCCTCAAAATCCAGCCTATTAAGAAAAAAACACTGATTATTGTTAGTTAATAAGGAGTGATCAGAAGGTTAGTAAATTTGAAAACATGAGGTCATAGGAGTCAGGAAAGAAATTTTCAGGTGGCTGCCTGGGTGGCAGTTAAGCATTAGATTCTTGATTCGGGCTCAGGTCATGATCCCAGGGTCATGAGATGGAGCCCTCCACCGGGCTCTGCACTGAACATGGAGCCTGCTTGGGATTCTCCCTCTCCCTCTGCCCCTCCTCTGCTTGTGTTCATGCACTCTCTCTCAAAGAAAGGAAAAGAAAAAAAAAAAAGAAAAGAGAATAAAAGAGAAATTTTCAAAAGGAAGACGTGTTGCACAAGTGTCAGGTTAAATGTTAAGATGTTAAATTAGGTATTGAGTGAAAAGACCCTCCTGGAGAATGTCAGAGACAAAAGGAGAACTGAGTTTATTGATTTGGGGGAGGATTTTCTTCATGAAAGAATGTAGAAAGGTGATGGGAGTGTATCTGTGAGAGGGTAGTGTTCTGACTAATTCATTTGATAGTGGAACAGCAGTCATCATTTAGGGATAGAGAAATAACTGCTTAGTTTCTTCAGTGAGATGAACCTTAGTTGCTTGAATTCCATGATAAACATTATAGAATTATATGATATCTTTCTAATAAATTTTAGGTAGCCTCCCTTTCATATGCTCCAAACCATTTTTTCCATGGTACAAATTCCTTCATTATTTGCTTTCAATTCAATTGTGTCTGCTTTGTATTTATTGGCCAAGCATCCTATATTTTGGCATTAGGTTGTCCTTTACATTTAGTTTTCTGAGTTACGTACTTTGATAATTTTTCTATATATGTGTAGGCACTTCAGTAGGAAGATTACATAGGTGATTATATTCAGAAGCTACATTAAGGCAGAAGTCTATAAAGACTTTGGTAAGGTGTCTTGCATTTTTTGTTCTTGAAGTTCTTCTATTTTAGTTAGAGCATAAAAAATTATGGCATGTATGTTGTCGAATATATGTAATATATAAAGCATTATTAGGTGCTTACAAAAAATACTTTTTCATCCACATTTGTGGAGAGTTGACATAAGAGATATCCATTTCACAATATTTTTGTGCTTTGGCGAAGTATTTGATAAATACATTGGCAAATATGATGCGATCTATTGTACATTAAAACACTGTAACAAGGGAAGAAGATGTTTAATAGGGCTTCAGGAGTGATCCTTTTTTGATCTTACATAAAACGTTTCCCACCCAACTAATGCATATTGCACTACAGAACAATGCAATCTATTTAGATGAACTATAAACTAAAGAACTTCATGGAGCCCTTTCTCTTACTCGTGTTGATCAATCTATCTCACATCCCATCAGTTAGGAAAAGAAGTATATATCAGAATTGTAAACATAAAGCAATGTATATGTTTCTAAGGTAACTTTTAGCAAAATATATGTCATTCTACCAAGGACTCCACCAAAAAACTATTAGAACTAATAAATGAGTTCAGGAGAGTTGCAGGATATAATCAACATATAAAAATCACTTACATTTCTATATATCAACCCTAAATTATCTGAAAAAAAATAAAAAATGCTATTCACAATAGCATCAAAATTAATAAAAGAATAAGTTCAACCAAGCAGATAAAAAGATCTATACACTAAAAAGATTAAGACATTGATGAAAAAATTGAAGAAAACACAATAAAAATGAAATATACTTCATTTTAATGGATTAGCAGAATGACTATTGCTAAAATTGCTCTACTACCCAAAGCCATCTGTTGATTCAACACAATCCCTATCAAAATTTTAATGGCAAGGCTTACAGAGATAGAAACAACAATCCCAAAATTTGTATGTAACTACAAACACTCCAGGTAGCGAAAGCAATCCTGAGAATGAAGAGCAAACTAGAGGAATGACATTTCCTGATTTCAAAATCTATTACAAAGCAGTAGTAATCAAAACAATATGGCATTGGCATTTAAACAGGCACATAGATAAATAGAACAGAATCAAGAACTCAGAAAGAAATCCTCACATATTTGGTCAATTAATATTTGACAAAAGAGCCAAGAATACTCCGTGAGGACAGGATAGTTTCTTCAATAAATGCTGGTGGGATAACTGGATATTCAGAATGAAACTGAACCCTATCTTAAACCACTCACAAAAATCACTTTGAAATGGATTAGAGATATAAATGTAAGAGCTTATACTATAAAACTCCTTAAAAAATAGGGAAAAAATCCTTAACAGTCTTAGCAACAATATTTTTTAAATGACACCAAAAGCACTAACAAAATAAAAAATAAACAAGTGGGACTACATCAAAGTAAAAGCCTTCAGCATAGCAGAGGATATTATCAACAGAATGAAAAGGCAATTAAAGGACTGGAAGAAAGTATTTGCAAACCATAAATATGACAAGAAGTTAATATGCAAAATACATAAGGAATTCATACAACTCAACAGTAAAAAATCCAAGTACTCCAATTAAAAAATGGTCAGAAGATCTAAACATTTTTCCCAAGAAGACCTACAAATTCCCAACAGGTATATGAAAAGATGGTTGACATCACTAATCATCTGAGGGGAAAAGAATCCAAACCACAATGAGATATCCCCTCACATCTGTCAGAAGGGCAATTATCAAAAAGATAACAGACAACCAATGTTGGCAAGGATGTGATGGAAAAAGAACCCTGGTGCACTGTTGGTGGGAATATAAATTAGTCTAACCACTATGAATGCAGTATTGATGTTCCTTAAAAAATTAAGTAGAGAATAACCTTCTGTTTTTAGCAATCCCATTTCTGGGTATACATCTATAGGAAATGAGATTACGTATCTTGGAGAGAGAATATGCATCACCATATATATTGCAGCATTATTTACGATAGCCAAACATGGGAACAGTTTGTCCACTAAGAGATGAATGGATAAAGAAAATGTGTGTGTGTGTGTGTGTGTGTGTGTGTGTGTGTGTGTAGTATACAATGAAATATTACTTAGTCATAAAAAGATGAAAATCCTGTCTTTGCTTGAACATGTACTGTCCGTGAGGGCATTTATGCTAGCCCAAATATGTCAGATAGAGAAAGTCAAATACTGTATAATATCACTTATATGTGGAATCTAAAAGAGTCCAATCTGTAGAAATACACTATAGATGGGTGGTTTACAGGGGGTAGGGGTTGAGGGAAATAAGATGTTGGCATAAGTATATAAACTTTCAGTTATAAGATGAATAATTTCTGGAAATCTAATGTATAGTATGATGACTATAGTTAACAATACTGTATTATATATTCCGAAGTTGATAAGTAAGTAGACATTAAATATTCCCACCACACACACACACACACACACACACACAGTCACACAATTATGTGAGGTGATGGATGTGTTAACTAATCTTATAGCGGTAATCATTTCACAATATGTGCACATATTAACTTACACAGTAAGTCAATTATATCTCAATAAAGCTGGAAAGAAAGCCAGCCTGTGTTTGTTCTGAAGTTGACTTGGAATTTCTTTAGGCAATTCTAAGGATTAAGAAAAAAAACTCAAGTCCATTAAGTCATTACCAAATAGGAAGAAATAAAACTGAAACACCGATTTCAGAAATCATTATAAAAATGGAGCTGTCCAAAGAGTAAAATATCAAAAAGTTAAAGAAGTAGAGGATGGGTTCTTATAAATTTTTTCTTTAACGTTTATTTATTTTTGAGACAGAGAGAGACAGAGCATGAACAGGGGAGGGGCAGAGAGAGAGGGAGACACAGAATTGGAAGCAGGCCCCAGGCTCTGAGCCATCAGCCCAGAGCCCGATGCGGGGCTTGAACTCACAGACCGCGAGATCGTGACCTGAGCTGAAGTCAGATGCTTAACCGACTGAGCCACCCAGGCGCCCCGAGGATGGGTTATTATAAATGATCTAGATTATTGATGGGATCAGAGCTGACTACAGCTCCGTGTATCTGGTAGAAGAGTACAAAATATAAATTCAGGGAGGTAATAGTTCAAATAAGCTTGCTCTATATCTATTATGGATAAACCCAATAAGGAAGAAGTAAAACAATGTCTCAGAGAATAAATATTCTAAATCACCAAAATATTAGAAACAAGCCCAATTATTTTACTATGAGGTCATAACACAACTGAAGACCTTCTTGAAAGAACTAAATGATTTTTTTTTTACTTTGAATAAAAGTACTGCCTCCTTCAAAATTTTTCTTTTCTTCCTTTTTTAGGGAAAATAAGCTCAAATTTTTATATTGAAAATGCCACATAAACATTTGCCTTATATTGTATTTATTATTTAAAACCATAGCCTCCTTTCTCTTTCCTCAAGTCTGATGACCTGACTTTCTATTAAAATCTAAAGTAAATGACCAGTTACCTTGAGGAGTAAGGGTGACTGACATTCAAATAATTAAGGGCGATTTCTAAAGTGATGTTATTAAATATTAAGCACCATTATAATAATAGTTTAATAAAAAAGCTCCAGTTCTATTTCATGTAAAATTAGAAAAATGATTTATTTTGATGAATAAAAAGGCAAGAAAGAGTATTATTTGAATCTAGATTTCATGTCATTTATTTAATTTATGCAATTATAAATTATAGACACATTTCAAGTGATCTTTTGTGAAAGAAATATTAATGTTCACAAAAAAGACAAACTCAAGGGATTGTAGGTAGCGTGCACTATTTGCTATTTGTGAGACATTGTAAAGAAATGCACAATTGCTTTAGTACATTCTAATTCAATTACGAAGAGAGTGACAGGCCCTGGATGAACAGTGGTGGTGGTGCTAAGGACAATTTCCAGGTCTGTCAAGAGTCTCACCACTGGGGCCCCTTTGTGGAACAGAGGCATAGGGACGCTCCATAAACGTGACCCTGACGTGCCTCTATTTTCTGGCTCAAGTGGAAGCCAGATTTCCCAATTGGTCACCTGCCACTGCTGGTCCATCTTTCTCTGTGTGAGGAGTGTTGTGTGTGTATGTGTATCTTCTATATAACATTGTCTTTTAATCCACACTGAGGACCTACTGAGAAAAATTTTGTTAGAGAATCACATCAATCTTTCACACAACACAGCCTACTTTCCACATTGCTGTAGTACTGAACAAGCATAGATTTCCTCAAACACACACACACACACACACACACACACACACACACACGAGCAACAGAAAGCATATCCTTACAAAAAGATACTGCTGATAAAACTTAGGAGGAAACCAGGTCTCTAGAGATTCAGAGACACTGTCTGCCTTCAAAACAGATTTAAACTTACAAACAGAAAACACCATCAGTTCTGTTCTCCACGTGAATGAAGGAGACATTGTACTTGTAAATAGAATATCTAGGGAGCGTTCTTAGGAACAGTTTGCACATTTTAATTTACTTTTAAAACACTTTTATAGTGTTTATTCTGTGTTCGGTTTTTTGTTTGTTTTGTTTGATTTTTGGTTGGTTGGTTTTTATTTTTTATTTTCTTGGTAGTCATGCACGGTTTAATCCTGAAAACAAACCTTGAAAGAAGTTATGATTTCTACCCTATATTACAGATGAGGTGATATAGAGTCTTTGAAAGCAGTTATTGCAGTTGTCATGAGAATACACCCGATACCCTACGGCTATACAGAATGTAATTGAACAAGTGTTCTAGGTGCTGTTCTTTGAAATCCATCATCATGTTCGTGGCAAGGCCGTGCCTCACACAGGCTGCTCTAGGACAGTGACTCAGTTGGCAGGACACATGGCTGTGGCTGCCAGGACTCTTAGATGGCAGACTTTGGCCAAACATTCCTGAGACTGCTCCTTGAATGGCACCAAGACGCTTCCACTCAGCCTTTTCTAAGTGCAGTTCTGCCTCACTGTTCCACAGGATGGTCATGATTTTAGGGCATACCTGGGTTGTGAAACTTTTAAAGAATGCAGTGAATGAAGAACCCCCTCCCCCCGCAAAGAAAAGGAAGAAATTAATCTCCATGGTGTTCAGTTTTACTTCCGAATGTAAGTGCAGAATCCTAATTAATATGCCTGAAAATAATTCAACACCATATTCAAGAAAAATCAGAAATGAGTATTAATAGTGTTTTAAAAAATGTGGTGTCAAAACATATTTGCTAATACTCAAAATTTATTCTTCAAAAGAAACTAAATTGGTAGTGTGAGATTACTTTTTTAACATGATAGAAGAAAACGATCTCGTATTGTTTTAGGATTTAATGTCTTCTAAGTTCGTAAATGGGACTAATCACTTTTCAAAAGTAACTGTTAAAATTTCCCTATCTGTAAATAAAAGATTTATAAAATTAATGTAAAAGCCAAGGGCAAAGTTGAGTTTTTTAAGTTTTTCTTTTAAATTTTTACAAATATTTTTATTTGTTTTTGATAGAGATTGAGCACGAGCCAGCGCGCACACAAGTGGGGGAGGGGCAGAGAGGGAGGGAGACACAGAATCAGAAACAGGCTCCAGGCTCTGAGCTGTCAGCACAGATCCCGACGTGGGGCTCAAACTTCGTGAACCATGAGTCATGACCTGAGCCAAAGTCAGGGCTTAACTGACTGAGTCACCCAGGTGCCCCTAAAGTTTTTTATATAAAATTTTCTTACATTTATTTATTTATTTTGAGAGGAGGGGAAG
The DNA here is from genome assembly GCF_007474595.2 of Lynx canadensis. Taxonomy (NCBI): domain Eukaryota; kingdom Metazoa; phylum Chordata; class Mammalia; order Carnivora; family Felidae; genus Lynx; species Lynx canadensis. Next base: position 37,192,088 of record NC_044303.2, read on the forward strand.
CATGAGTAGGGGAGGGGCAGAGAGAGAAGAGGACCAAGGATCTGAACCGACCTCAGCAGACTAGCCCCATGTGGGACTCAAACTCACAAACTGTGAGATCATGACCTGAGCCAAAGTTGGACCCTTAACTGACTGAGCCACCCAGGTACCCTGAGGTTTTAAAGTTTTTAATATAAATGTATTAAACATTAGCTTAGTTTTCTAATTGGATAAAAAGTCTGTAGATAATCTTTAGCATGCAAAACAATTTGCCCTCAAGTTATCAAAAGTCCTAAATTTTAAAAGACCATTATATAAAGGCACCTCACATTATCTGATGAGTTTCTGCAAATTCTAAGTGGTTTTTTTCCCCTCTGTTAAGAAAAGAAAACAATCTTTTGAAAACTGATACAAAATTCTGGATTTTTAAAATGATAAAAAGATAAAAGTAACTATTAAATTACATTATATCATTACAGTTCATACTAGAGTTTGTAAAATGACATGTACAAATATGTAACATTATTTCGTCATTTTATGCTTTTAAAAACTCTCTAAATTTTAGAGTATTTGGGGTAAAATATAGTGCTCATAATAAAAAAAAAAGTTATTTAAAGTAAGATTTCAATGCTGTCATGGTTTTGTGCATCAGTCAATTAACTCTGACTTAGAGCTGCATTCCAAGCCACATACAGCCTTCTATTCAATTGTCTTCATACTAGATCATAGGTGAGTTGAGTACAAGATCCAAGACTTACTTTGGTATTCCAATCAAGAGGGAACCAGATATGAAACTATGGTTTCTTCAATGAAAACCTGTGTAATACATATTTTAGTGAAAACTTAGACAGCATTGATTATAACGTGTAGCGCTAAGTTAGCAGAAACAGTGCCAATTCCAAGTGTAAAATCCATCTCTGTTTCAGAGGTGATACATGTGCAAAATTTTGCCCCTTAGAATTCATGAGATATGGTACTGCCCCTTTACTATTGACTCTGGGATCCTCCATGGAGCTTTAAAAGAAATACCCATGATCTTGAGCCTTGGTCCTCTTCCTTAAGCTCTGAAATTCAGCCAAAACATAGTACCTTTCAAGACTGGTGTAAAAATATTCACAGACTTTGATCCTTTGTGAAACTCATTCTGCAAGTAAATCTTAAGTGTCTCCAGTATTTTCTTCTCCCAAGTTCCCATTTTCCATTTCCTCATGGGACCATCAGGAGTTCTTTTGTTCACCTTAAACCCACCATTTTGTATTTTCATGGTCTATATTCTAGATGCAAGCCTCTTCAGTCATCTATTCAACTCATATTGTCCTTTCTTTTGTGCCAGAGTTCCGCTCCACCTGTCTCCTAGTTCTTTAACTTGCCTGACCCAAACACTCTATGTGTTTGTAGTAGGTACATGTTTTACTGTTTATATCCTCTCACGTGTATAAAATGTAACTGTATTTTTCTATCTCAATTTAACTTTTATTTGAAACTTCTTTCCATTGAATAATGGAAAACTTAATCTTGCCAATTCAAAGTAAATTCAGTCAAACTTGTTGTATCTGTTTAATATGGGTTTATAATCCGATCATGTTAAGATTCAAATGTACTTCTGAGGTTTTCTCCTTGTCCGTCCATAATGAGGTTAATTAAATTATAAGTCCTGCTAGGCACACCTGTTGCTAAAGGGTCCTTGTGGAGATAGGAATCTCTAGGTTCTTCAGGATATAAAATAGAGCTGAGGTCATATGCTTGGGCATAAGAATGGTGAGCTGAATGGAATTAAAGTATATTGTTCCATTTCAATTTTGCCTTCTGCTACCAATGACCCACTAATACATGAGCTATATCTTCACAAAATTTCCAGTGGAGATGGCCCAGACTGTACTGGGAAAGCCATCTCATGTCATCCCCAATAGGTTCCTTGCAGTGACCTCCTGTATCTTATTTGGAGACAAGGAGAGCTTTCAGATTCTACCCCACTCTGCAGACCCAGACAGTGTGAGTGATCACTAGGCATCAGAAGCCTTCAAATGCCACACATTTCCATAATGAAATTTCTTCTCTCCGGCACCAGGTTTTCTTTTTCTGCCTCAACTGAACTCAGATATAGAAGTGCAAGTTATCCCTGCTCTTGAACTCCAAAGTGGAAGGTAGATTCCAGACTGACAAGTGGACGCAGTGATTTTACACCGTCACCTGCACACCCTCTTTAACCTCCCATCCTCGGCCACACATACAAATTGCTTCTAACATGTTAAATATTTTCCCCCCAAAATTTTTTTCCTTCTTTACAAATCCTGAGTTTTCTAGTTCAGAGATTTTAGGGAAGAACTTCTTTGGCCAGTACATGTGGACTTTCTCCCTCACATCTGAATCCTAGGCTTTTGCTCCTAGCATTGAAAATGTGGTGTCTTTTCTCCCTGGCTTTAATCCATCTCCTGGCTGCAATGAATGGTGCTGGCTCCTGCACTCTGAATTTCAGTGATTATGGGCAGCAGAAAAAAGATCCTACAGTTTGTGTCTCAGATTAGTATTCTGCCACACTCAGTTATTAATTTCATACTCTAATTTTTTTCTTTCCTTTTCTGATCTGAGCAGAAACATGTTTTTTTTTTTCAGAGGGTGCTACTGCCCTAAAGCCCACCTATTTCTCTATTTCCCCACACCTCATGCGGCTCAGGGTCAAGAGATGCCATACATCCTCTTTACTCTCTGACCCTGGGAATGACTTTCATCACTCCAGTCTCCTGTGGGCACTGCTCTCGTGGGCATTCACAAAAAAATTCATATGATGGAATTTTAAAATGGACACTGATCTAATGAGATACAATTAACATCACTTTTTAAACCATGATAACAAAGGTGAGAATTTTCAGTTTTGATAAAACCAGTTGTGTGACTTTTTAAAGTATTTTTTTATTTGTGAAGGAGAGAGAGCATGTGCACGCACAAACCCACATGAACAGGGGAGGGGTAGAAGGAGAGGGAGAGAGAGAAGTTTAGGTAGGCTTAGATAGTGCAGAACCCAAAGTTGGTGCTTGATTTCACAACCCTGGGATCATGACCTGAACTGAAATCAAGAGTCAGACACTCAGCTGACTGAGCCATAACCCAGGCATCCCTAAAACTGGTTATGTGACCTTCAGTCTCCATTCAATTTAAGCATATAGAAGGGTTGAGAGTGAGAAGATGAATGAAAGGGATTTGGGGGTGAAATAGTGTTTGATATTTAGAGTTAGTGGTTTTTTTTTTTAATTTTTAAGTAAAAAAATAATTTAGGATACATCAGAGAAGTCATAAGGCCTGTGTGACTTTTCATTTGGGGCAGTGAGTAAATGAGTAAATGCTGAGGAACAGTGGGGGGAAAGCCAAAGCTTTTTGTTTCATGCCACAAATAGTGTTTTAGAATCAAACATTTACATCCTGCTATTTTTCTTGGTCATTGCCAACCCCAAAGTTCATTGTCTTCCCACTTATGCACTGAAGATACAGCATATCCCTCGTAGTGGCCCCTACTCCCTTAAGTCCTGACACTCTGGGTTACTTTATCATCCATGTAATTGATCCACGCATATTGTGTTATTTCTTTGCCTTATATCCAGTGACCCTCCTACATGCACTGAGTAAGCCTCCTTCCCCCCTCCCCCCATTCCCACCCCCCGTCACACTTTGGATCATGCAGTTGGCCAGAATGGCTCCACTTGTAGAATAATAAATACATTGTCGTATCTGGCCACAACCCTCTAACCTACTCCTTTAATTTATTATTATTATTTTTTTAACGTTTATTTATTTTTGAGACAGAGAGAGACAGAGCATGAACAGGGGAGGGTCAGAGAGACGGAGACACAGAATCTGAAACAGGCTCCAGGCTCTGAGCAGTCAGCACAGAGCCCTACGCGGGGCTCGAACTCACGGACCGTGAGATCATGACCTGAGCCGAAGTCGGACGCTTAACCGACTGAGCCACCCAGGCGCCCCCCTACTCCTTTAATTTAAATAACTCAATTCCTCCCCATTATATATTCTTAACCTATGGAGTCCCCTGCTTTCTCCACAGCAGCTCTCTCATCAGAATTTTTTACGTCTTTCTTAAGTTTTAATGTTACGTCTACTTTGACCACCCTTTTCCCAGGATCTACATTACCTTCACCCCATTATCTTTTCATCACTCCTGTCTTGCAAAATCTACCTGGTTGAGATTCATAGGTCCCCTTTCTCCATACTGGCATCCATGTACATGAAGAGTGACTTAGAAGAATACAAAATCATGCAAATTCATATTGAAGGCATCCACTGGTTCTTTCCATAATTAGCTCCTTTTCCCTGTCCCAAACCCAGTTATTTCAAACATCCTCTGTTGTCCACAAATTTCTGACTCTCCCTTCTGCCATTAATTCTGGACAGATAATTTCATCTTTCTACTTCTTTGGACTTCACAGAGTAGGTAATTACTCCTTGAAGTTTCTTCAACCAACTTATTATACCATTCTACAATCTCATCCATCTTTGACCTCTACCTCTTCTCTGGATAACGTGCTGTCCTGAATTGTCTTCAACTTGAGCTACTGATTCTTCTTGATTTTCTCCTTCTAAATCTCCTTTCATATGAATTCCACTGCGTCCAATGTTTTTCACAGGAGGTAGGAGTAAAGAAAACGTCCTCCAACCATACACCCTTCTTCTACTTTGCCCTATATTTCCCCTGTCTCTCAAAGCCAAATTTCTTGAAGAGAATTGGCTGCCCCTATTTACTTTCCAATGACTCTGAATTCTACTGCAATTTTGCCTTCACTCACATCACGCATTGAAACCTCTCTTGACAAGGCCACAGTGACCTCTGCTGCTAAATCAAATCTAGCATTTGAGACTACACAAATTATTTTCATCCACCTGCTTTTCTTTTAGTATCATTTAGACCTCGTAGTATTATCTTCATTTTCTGAATAAGAAACTGATATTCTGAAAGCTAATTTGGTCAGTATCACCAACATAACTATAGCTGGTAAAAGCTGATCTCGAATCAAGGCCTTCTGACTCAGGATCCTATGTTTTGCCATGGTAAAATAAGGTGAATCAATTATACTTCTATTCATTATTCCATGGATATTCACCATTTATTTTTTACTTAATTCTATATATTTCCATGGCCCACATTGATAGCAGATGCCACAGCATCTGAGGCTATTAATAATTTAAGATGACCCAGAAATTTCTGGGGAAAGGGGAAGCTAATGAGAACAGTTTTGTCTCATGAATTTCTGAGCAAACATAAAGACACTGAACGTGTTAGAAAAACACTATTTTTCTTGTGTAATGTAAATGGACTCAAGTGAAATTCTTTAAAAAAAAACAGCAGAAGAGTAAAATCTTACCCATTGTTAGGAATTAGCTTCTGGATTGGTCTTAAAAACCCAATATTGAATGGTAGATCTCTGATCTGATTTGGAAAAAAAATCCATTTTTTTTTCTCTTTGTCTTTATAAATCTCTTTCCATTGAGAAACTTCTATTTTGGTGGTAAGAAACTCATGGAGAATAGTTATCCACAAGAATTTTCAGTTCACTGCTATGGTATAGGTATGTGCAAAGCGCCCTGAAAGCAGAAGAAAATAAGCTCTAGAGAGCAGGCTTTCCAGAATAAATGGCACTTGAGCGAAGACTTAATGGATTGTAGATGTTTTTCAAGTGAAGTGGGCAAGAGAGGAAAGACATCTAAGCTGAGGGACCAACATATGCAAAATGCAGAGACACAGATACCCTGGTATGTTTAGAGAAGTGCAACCAGTTGTTCCAATGGAATATTAGTCAAGTCTCTCAAAAATCTAATTACCAGGGTGACAATTCAAAGTAGTTTGGAGAACTAAAATCAGCAGAGTGGATTTATTGTTCACACAGTGGAAAATCTCCAGAGTGGCTGGTTTCAAGCACAGATGGATGGGAGGATTTAAAAGATGCCATTAGTTTTCTGTTTCGTTTTCCTCTCCTGTCTTTCTCTCCCTTTCCTTCTCTACCCACCTCCCTCTTTTCTCTTTTTCCTTCCTTCTCTGTTAGCCCCATCCCCACGCAGGATCTTACCACAGAGAAATCAAAATAGCTCCCAGCAGTGCTAAGCTAAACTCGTCCCCATATTCCTGGATCACAAAGTATTTTCTACCCATATTTCAGTTATACACGTGCCAGGTTAAGAAACCCTGTTCTAGCTGAATGGGGAGCCTTTGTCAGGAGTGTGATAATTCATATGTAAGAAAAACAGGGTAACTCTAGTACTTTTAGAGATAATTCAGGGAAACAAAATTTTATGGTGTTTTCATGATTCAGACATATGTTGTCTTAACTATGTGTCATAATTTATATCACCCATTTTATGTTGATGCAAATATATGTTTTTTCATTACTGTTAAGCCCTGCAAAAAGTAAGTCTGCACACACAAGTTTGAAGCTCTGTACAAAGCGCAAAGGGAAAAAATGCACATTTTGCGGTGTATACATAACTGGCCAATAGCCTTCCATAAAATAAATCCCAGTTTTTACTTGCATCAGAAATCTACCTGTTTGAATTTTCCAGCATGGATTCCTTGAAATTATGTAGCTTTGTAATTGTCAATATGATAATACAATTCGATTAGAAGAGAAGTTTTTGTGTGTATTTTCGCAAAGCGGGATCTAAGAGTTCCCTTCTGTGTCCATTTGCGGTTTGGTTAGTAAAGAGCGAGAGAGATGGTTGTCTTAGCACTTTTACTGTTTGGCAACTTAGTTTTTAATCATAAACGTATCAGTGTGTCCACCTCCAGCAGTATGACAGGTGTGAAAAGGAATTGATGAATCCAGCATTTTCACCAAAACAATAGGGTGGCAGTGTAGACTAGAAAGAAAGGAGCCAAATGAAGATGGCATATATTACTGGCATCATGTCTCAGATGGAAGGGCCAGGAAAACAAATGAGAGAACCATTTGGATGTAATTAGGAAGCAGGAGGCAGGAAAAAGGAAGAAAGGTCTGTAAACTAAGGAGCAGATGATGCCTGTGTAGCCCACAGTCCCCAAACCTTTCAGCTTGCCTTTCCTGCTTGTTCTGCTGTAACAGTGTATGTGGACACTCGCTGAAATGTACTCAGCCTTGAGATTATTAATAATTTTGAAACTGAAGCCAGCTGCATACAAAATACTGTAGACTGAATGCTTCAAATGATTCTCCTGGCTTTATGCGTCCCCTATTAAGACATTTATCTCATTAAATTGCAGTTTTATTTTCGGTGTCCTTAACTAAACCCTGAGCTCCAAAGCGTAGTTCCAATAGCACATTTGAAAAGCATCTCTGTACGTGCCACGTGCTAGATACGTAATGAGAATTTTTAATAAATTAATTTATGGATCAATTTTCACAAGTCTTCATGGGTTTCCTTCCCACCCCCCCATTCAAAGCAACTGAAACCCAGAATAATACCCACCATCTTTTTTTAATTATTATTATTATTTGTCCATTTAACAAATATTTAGTGCTAGGCCCTGAGGATTCAAAAATTGGCCTTGGAAATTTCTATGCCCTTGATGTGTCATACTTTAAATAAGGTGGGGCAGGTGAAAGAGAAGTAAACCGTTGACTGCCATGTACAAGGCATAGTGTTCCCCACTTGCATGCATTATCTCCAATGCTCAGAACAACCCCAGGGTCATCTTGTTGTGTGCATTTGGAGAAAATGAGGCTCAAAGATACTTATGAAATTTCCCTAAGATTTTAATACCAGTTGTTGGAAAATCCAGGATATAAACACCATGTTTTTTACCTTGTTGAATGTTGCCAGTTCTTTTTTTCTTCATGGAGCTAGGCAGTAGTTTTCTATTTCTTTTCAGTCATGTAAAATGGGAGGATAGGGGCACCTGGGTGGCTCAGTTGGTTAAGCGTCTGACTCTTGATTTCTGCTCAGGTCATGATCTCGCGGTTGGTGAGTTCGAGCCCCTCATCTGGCTCTGTGCTGACAGCACAGAGCCTGCTTGGGATTCGCTCTCTCTATTTTTCTCTCTGCCCCTCCCTTGCTCATTTGCTCTCTTTCTCTCAAAAAAAAATAATATAATTTTATACAAGTACATAAAATGGGAGGATAAATAGTGATATTGACATCAGCACCTTTTTCATTCCTACCAGTTAAAATTTATACTAATCCTGTTTTTGTCTCCTTCATATTTTCATGCCTAAAATATATTTTCAATCCTTTTCTTCCATCGTTCTTCCTTACTAAACACTTCTCATATTGGTGGTTGAAATAGGGTTTCCAGATAATGGAGAAGACAACCTCCTGAATAATTACATCTTTTGCCCCGGTGGCCATACATGATACTTCTGTTACCCACTCCCTCATTTTTGCATGAATTAGAACATAAGGTCTATATGATGATGGGGTAGATCATACCTGTTCTCACTGCAGAACTTCCTTAGAGTAGCACTCCCAGGTTTAGCTCTAAGTCTCTGCTAAATTGCCTTTTATAGTCAAGATATAACAGTTTTCTTCTAAAGTGCATAATGATTCCAATTTGTGTGTTAGGACTACCTGCCATTCGTGCTTTCATTCATTCCACGAATATTTGTATAAGCCTCTACTATGTAGAAGACATTATTAGGTTTTAGAGCTACAGCTTTTTATTTTTTTTATTTAATTAAAAAAACTTTTTTAGTGTTTATTTATCTTTGAGAGAGACAGGGAGACAGAGAGACAGAAACAGAGCACGAGCAGGGGAGGAGCAGAGAGAAAGGGAGACACAGAATCCGAAGCAGGCTCCAGGTTCCAAGCTATAAGCACAGAGCCCAACGCGGGGCTCGAACACATGAACCCTGAGATCATGACCTGAGCATAAGTCAGACACTTAACCCACTGAGCCACCCAGGCGCTCTGGCAGCCTTTTATTTTTAAGACAAAGTCGCTGTGCACATCAGGCTTATATTTCAATAACTGTCCCAGACTAACATTTCCAGAAGGGATGAATAGACATGCTATATACCTTTCTAGTGAATGGTGTCTGCTTTTGATGATGATGATGATAACAACATTCTGGTGAAAAAAGACCTGACTCATGCTAATTTATGAGTTTCATCTTTAAGTATTGTTGGAAATTGTGTCCTATTTTATAGCAGGTTTGGAGGGGATGCCAGTGAGGAAATGAATCCCTAATAGGCTGGACGTTAGAATATGAAGTAACAATGGCAAATTACAGAAATAACGGAATTCAAATCTGGTGATTCTCAAACTTCGTTTGATATTCAAATCACCTGGGGAGCTTTTAAAAAATCTTGATTACCCTCCTACACCCCAAAGTCATTGAATCAGAAAGTCAATAGGTGGGACCTAGGTATCAGGTGTTTGTTGTTGTTGGTGGTGTGTGTGTGTGTGTGTGTGTGTGTGTGTTTAACTACCTGGGTTATTTCGACACGCAGACAAGCTTGAGAGCCAGTGATCCAAACACATCTTTATCAACCTTTAATGTACATGCAAATTGACTGGGGATCTTATTAAATACAGATTCTGGTTTAATAGATCTGGGGTGGGTCCTAGATTCTCCACGTCCCATGAGCAACCGGATGCTGCTACTGCTGATCTGTGTGCCACACATCAAGTGGCAAGGCTCCAAACAACACTTCTCAGCTACATGACTGGAAGAGCTCTGTAGCTAGCTACTTAGCCCTTTTCTGGGCACTGGTTACTTCAAACCCCATTCATGTCAGTGTTCCGTGACAAGGACTGTTAAAAAGCATTCAGGGAAGAGACTGCAATGTCATAGGTTTTCTGACAAGTTTGAAAACCTTCCCATCCCAACCCAAGCCTGAGCAGGAATGCTGGAACATACATCTGCACGCACTGATCTCTTCCAAGGTCTTCAAGAAGTACCATCATCGGTACTTGGCTCATGTTTACCCAACGGCCAAACCTCCGGAAGAGAAGAAAAGGCCAGGCTTGGCATCTCCATGTGACACAGCAGTGCTGTAGCTTCTGCATATTCTAACTGTGTTTCCTAAGTGATTAACCCTAGTATAAACTGTTCCACAACCTAGTGCGTTAGACAGATGTTAAGAAAGACCTGTTCCTTTTGGTGTATGAAAGTATAGCTTAGAATTGGGCAACATTTAGAAATGAGATATTTAGCCCCAGAAGTGATCACCCCAGTTTCTTACAAAAATGTATTCTAAATGATCACAGAAGAAGATCCCTTTGTGGTGTCTCCACAGGTGAACCACAAAACAGAATATTAATTATATAGAACAAACTGAGGATCGCTGGAGGGGAGGTGGGCACAGACATGGAGTAAATGGGTGATGGGTATTAGGACCGCACTTGTCATGAGCACTGGGTGTTGTATGTGATGAATCACAAAGTTCTACTACAGAAACTAATAATACACTATATGTTAACTAACTGGAATTTAAAGACAAACTAAAAAAATGAAAAAAAAAATCCCGTGTCTCCACCCCAATTCTTTTTTCTTAACTATGAAAATTCTATTCTTGTAATATATTTTAAAATGTTTCAATGTTTGAATTTCAAATGTACTTGAACCATTGTCCCCACTTTTTTCTTAGATTAGAATTTAGAACAAAATGCCTATAATCATCAAAAATGGCTGACATACAAAGTGAAAGAGAAATGTACACGTTTAAGAAAGAGAAATTTTTGCCAATTGAGGAATAATAGGACTTTGTATTTTAACCTTTCAGTCACAGGAGTTCTGATATGAATCCAAAATATTTGACTGCACTGAAAAATTATAGCATTTTACCAGCACAAAATGTATTCTATAATCTGGTCCTATTGGGCTATTATGTATTGGTTATGCCAATAATAAATGCCCAATAAAAGTCAGTGTATACTACATCAATGATTGTAATGAACTTCATCTTCTACAGTGAATTTATTTTACAGTAGCTTTTGAATGGGAAGTGGAGTTGGTAGAAAAGTAGAGTAAGAATGTGTTTAAAAAGAAAAATTCCCCAAAGTGCTTATTTTCAAAGAATTAAAGATTACAAATCACTTCAAATGATCCATGGATTGGAGAGACTTCCCCATTAGAAAGGCTCCTTTGTCTGCAGTAACAAAAGAAAGATACATTTTAACATGCATCTTTTTTTTTTTAAATCATAGCAACCTTTTACATATGCAATCATAACACATCTACCCGTGGTATATCTCAATTACAAATATCAGCCATTCCGTTCATCTCATCCCAAATTGGGTCTGAGATGAATTCAGCAATTCAGCACTGTTATTCCAGCTTTAGTCAACCGAGAAAATCCTTTATGGAAATAAAAATACCTCTGGTTTTCTGTTTATTTCTGTGACCTAGTAAAAATAAAGTGAACACAGAGTTTAACTGGCATGGTTACACTGCCTGGAACACAGTAGATTCACAATACATGATTTTATGTTCTGTATACATTTATGTGGATTATTCTAAGATTTGTTTTTTTTTTCTTCACTTAGCAAATTGTAATTAGATATGAACTTAACACTCTTGTAAAGAAAAATGTGAACATCTATTGTAAAAGTTGCCCAAAATTCAAAAGGATTTGGTTATAACGAGTCAACCAAGCTCGGCCTTTAATGGATGTGTAATATATTTTTCAGGATACTGTCGTAGTTTTCAATTATTGCTTTAACAGATTACCACAAAATTAGCAGCTTAAAATAACACCCATTTATTAACTCTTCTTCCCCTCCTCAGAAGTCTGAGTACGGAGCAGCTCAGCTGGTCCTCTCCTGGGTGGTTTACAATGCAGCAATGAAGGTATCAGCAGGGTTGTACTGCTTTCTGGAAGCTCTGTGGATGAGTGCACTTCTAAGCTCATTCAGATTGTTTGTGAATTCAGTTCTGTATGGTTACAGGACTGAAGCCCCGTTTTCTTGCTGACTGTGCATTAGGAGTCTATTTCCTTAAGTCTGGGTATCTCCCTATTTTAAGGGCTATAATGTCAATTACATATGCAAACGCCCTTTGCCGTGTTACATAACATATTCCAATTTCCCTGAAGTAAGGCATGGACATCTTTGGGGCACTATTCTCCCTGCAGATAGGCTAAGAGATGGATTCTGAGATATTGAGCTTTCCTTATGAAACACCAATAGGATACTTGAGTAGGATCAAGGAAGCTCAAAGGGGAAGAAAACATTGATGTCTGAAGATTCCTCCTGGCTCAATGAGACAGATATTTTGTAACTTTTCATAGATATTTTACATCTTCCAATATGCACCTTCATTTCTAAGGTCTTTGAGAAATCATCTCCAATTGGGCTAATTGACAATCCCCACCAAACAGTTTGATTGCGAATGTTGGTATGTTATGACCCTTCCAACTGTGTGTCCTGAGTCAAGCATAAAGCACAAAAAAGAAATTCACTTGATTCACTTAAATTGTATTAAATCTCTTATTTCAAAGAATCTTACCAGGCAACTTCTACTCAATAATTCTTCACAGAAATCTGCATGCTAAATTGCTAAATACATCTGTAAATGAGATGGAGAAGATGGTATGTTCTATAGTGCTTTTTGTAGGATGAAGTCTTTTGTGGACTAGATGGAGAGATCAGACATATGCAGGATAGTTGGCTTTGCTAAATTTGAATGCTTAGATGACTCAGTGTAAGCATTTTAAAGATAAGCTAAATACCTGTTATTGAAATTCCACTCCTTGCATGGAATGTTAACTGCTATTTACACAAAATTCTGTGAATAAAATGAATTTTTTTTTTTTACTGTTGGAACATGAAAGGATCATAAATCGAAAGCTGTCTCAAAGCAATAGTGTTTTTAGCACCTGGTTTATGGTCAGTATTGCCCACACTCATCTGGACTTCAAAAATGTTTAGGATTTTATAACAACTACAAAAAATGGGAAGGAAACTGGTTTCCCAAGTTAATAAGGCAGTGGGGCTGTGTGGTGAGGAGGGAAGTTAGGTGGATGATGCTTTTCAAAAGGAAAAAAAAACCTTTTAAGCTATTTAATTTTTTAGAATTTCAAAATTGTTCACTTAATTTTTTTTCCCCTGCCCATCCCACACCTTTAACGTACAATGTTTTTTTTCCCCATGAATTTTCTAGAGTTACCTTCCCTTCTTCATAATGAAGTAGAGAATTCAGAATGTATGTGCAGTACTTTTTTATACATTAAAATTAAAATATCATCTCATCATCCATTTTGCCATATCTCATAACTTTGAAAATTACCATTCCATAGTATTATTTGAAAGGTTTACATAACCATTCCGAAAGTACATTTTACGCTCCTGTTAAATCAAGACCTCACATTGCCAAGATGGCACCGTAAGAAAGTTTATTAACACAAAACCATGACTTTGCAATGACTTAAAGTCTATTTGCAAAATAGAAATCAGGGCTGTTTGTGAAATATAGAGGCAGGGTTGCTTGTACATATGTAGAGTCCATGAATATCATATTTATGTTTTAATTATTCTGAAATATAAATTTATGATATTTCTGAGGGGAGTAAGTGGTTTACAGTGCCTAGTGAATTTATTCCTTTAATGTTTTAAGTGACAGTTTCCTTTGAGAGTCAGGGAATTCCAATTTTCAAAATGAGGAAAAGAAATATATGTTGTAAAGTCTTTCAATTTGCTCATTCTATCCACAGAAAACACTCAATTCCTATTTACTAATTCATATACATTGCAAAGATGATATTCCCCCAGTAATTTTGATAGTTTCCTCATTAGATTCCAGTATATACTACATATCTCTGGGTAGCACTTTGATCTGCTATCATGACCCTTGTCTCTCTGATAGAGGTACACACGTAAGAGGAACAGGTGAGGAGTAGAGGGGAGAAGCAGCATATTCATTTCTGTATTTGTGTGGTTTATATTAGTTTCCCCCAAACAGGGGAGTAATCTTTTTGAAGATGGAAGAAAACTTACCATTGTGCCTAGCACAATGTCTTGCATGTATTAGGCATGGCCTAGTCATGTTTATTAAATGTGTCTAGTAAATAAATAGTTAACGATAATAGTTTTTATCTTTGTTGAAGCTTCAGGAAATGGTCTCCAAAACTGTAAGGAGAAGGACAATAATACAAAGTTCCTTTGAGGTTGTAAAGTTTGTGATTTAATGAGTTCTTAACATTCAGCCATTCTGGGTTTACCCTCGTTTACCTTACTATATATGTAAGCCTGGTCATCTTCATTTTACAATCAGTCATATCCCGGGGTGCCTGGGTGGCTCAGTCGGTTGGCATCTGACTTCAGCTCAGGTCGTGATCTCGCGGTCTGTGAGTTTGAGCCCTGCGTCGGGCTCTGTGCTGACAGCTCAGAGCCTGGAGCCTCTTTCAGATTCTGTGTCTCCCTCTCTCTCTGACCTTCCCCCATTCATTCTCTGTCTCTCTGTCTCAAAAACAAATAAACGTTAAAAAAATTTTTTTAAATCAGTCATATCCCTTGTATCCACACTTGGACTTACATTTTCTATAATATATACAGGAATTTTGCATAAGTAAACATTTATTCCCATATTTTAAATAAATTGTATTCCTTCTATATTTCTGTAGGGCTCATAAAATTGTCCTTGATTATTCTTCCCTATTCTCTAACCTCTTAATGTTTTATGTTTTCTTACTATTTTCTTGCAAATATTACATTTGTCAGATATATAATTTTATAACTTTCTATATTTTTCTCTTTATGAGGAGTAACTTTATCTTTTTAAAAAAAATTTAATGTTAATGACTTTATCTTTAAACTTGTGTCTGTTTTTTCACCTAGTGCATGCAGGGAAGATGCATGATTCTTAATAATTCAAATGAATAATTAGTTTTGATTGACCTCATTGTTAGATGAGATTTCATCTCAGAGAATTTTTTTGTTCTGTTTTTTGTTTTTTGTTTTTTGTTGTTGTTTTATTTTTTTACTTTTGGTATTGTCTCTGTAAGTATAACACTTTGGTTAAACTTTCTGATGAAGGTAAAATTGAAGTACATGTTTTAAGGGAAATAGTTGAAGAAAAAGAAAGAAACTACTTTTCTAAATAGGATTTTGAATATTTTTTACATTCATGATTTCTGTTTTTTCTTCTAACTCTTTAAGTTGTCAAAAATTTTTTCTTGATATTCTATGTCTTAATTTTTTCAACTGTAAAATCAGAGGGTTGAACGAAAGTATCTCTAAAGTTCCATGGTCTGACCATTTAAATCAAAGCCCTGGTCCCTCATGAGATTTCCAAATGAAAAAGAACATATGAACTCATTGTAAGATAAAAGGGGGAAAAAAGTCAGAGGGCTTAAGAAATGGATAAGTATATTAGATTGCTTTGAGTGTATGGGCCTTCAATCTAAAACATCAGTTTTATGGATTTTTGTTGTAAAATAAAAATGCTGATTCAATGAATCCAATGGAAGAATGAGTGGACAAACTGCTAAGACAACTTCATGACACATTAGTTAATTCCAATAGCAATAATAAGTTACTTTTTGAGGAGCACTTCACTTGTGTGAAATATTTTACACAAATTCATTTATTTTAAAAATTTCACTATGAGATAGAGCAAGTTCATAATTTCCATGCCGACGAGTCTTAGGAGGACAACTTTTTGGAAGAGAGGACAGTGACTTTTCTTGAATCTAGGACTGCATACAATACTGTTTTAACATCTGCTCTGTGTTTATTGAGCCAGGGTTTGAAACTCCCACCAGTGAGCACTAGATACTAGTAAATTAATCACTTACACAAGATAAACTGAGGCATAAGATACGTTATATGACTTCTTTCATCCAAAAATGATGTTAAACATCAAGACCTATGTACTTCTTCACCCTAGGTACCCATTTCACAGGCTCATCGTTTCTGGATCTTGTTCAGAATTGCCTGCAAGAGACATTTCACTGTTTCTTGATACGCACACAACACATGAAATTATATTTGCGCCTTATTTGTCCATTTGACATTTTGTTGTCTTTTTCCATAAATTTTTAACATGACTCTTCCACCTCTGGAGATGTTTAGGGCAACTACAAGCAAATAGATAAAATATTCGTCATGAGGTCAGCTTCTTGTTGGGATATATACCACATGGGCCCACGATGTTTGTTAAATTGAATAGAATTGACAGTCATCAATACGAAATAAACTGGGTATATTAGTGCCTTTATAATTCCATCTGTGTCATAAAACCCAACATTAGAAAGGGGGTTATAGCTCCAATGCTTTCATTGCTCATTTAATGGTTAGTGAATGAGTTCCCTCTCCTTTTCAAATTTGTAAAATAGGCCTGAAAACCAATTATGAAAATTGTGAATTTTCTGGTCTCTCACATGTGTATTTCCATTTCTATTGGTATCACAAGTTTATAGCTTTAGTTTATAGCTTTATCAGCTATAAATTACTTACCAGCTGTATTCCATACTATAGAATATCTCTTTTATATTCCCTGATTGAAGGCCTGATCTTTCCCTTAAATTGTCAGTACCTCTTGTAGTGAGTCTCTAGAATCTTCTTCAACACAAGCTTTATACATGGCCAAATGATCTTTTTATAAAGTTTATTTATTTATTTTGAGAGAGAGAGAGTGCACACAAGAGGGGAAGGGGCACAGAGAGAGAATCCCAAGCAGGCTCTGCATTGTCAGAACACAGCCTGATGTGGGGCTTGAACTCACAAAACTGTGACATCATGTCCGGAGCCAAAACAAATAGTTGGATGCTTAACCGACTGAGTCACCCAGGTGCCCCAAGATGATCTTTTTAAAACATAAATTCCTTGACCAAAATCTTCGAAGTTCCCTTTGGGATACCCAAAGATACCTTTGGGATCAAACTGCAAGCTCCAAGTGTGACACAGAGGCCCCCTTCATTACCTGCGGTACACCGACAGCTCCAAGCTCAGGGTTGATTCTCTTCATCCCTTCAACCACAAATACTAGAAGTCTTCAATCATGACATGCTCACTTTTGCCTGTGTGCCTGTACATTATTCCCTCTTCCTTGAATACCCTTCTCTCTGTTTCTGCCAACTTCCCCTGGCTACAGTTTTAAATTAGATATCACCTCCTTTGAGAAGCTCCAAATTAGAAACCTGCCTCCTTTGGGAAGCCAGTACTTTCTAAGATTGGGGTAGGTGCTGTCCATTTGGCATCCTGAGGGTAGGCATTTATCCCACACGTTGTTTTGGGATTGATTGTTTTCTTAACGGGCTTCTGCATTGTAATCTAAAGTTCTCAAGGGTCGAAGACTCTGTCTTGTTCTCAGTTAAATCCCTAGTAATTAAAAGCACAATGAGATACCACCTCACACCTGTCGGAATGGCTAAAGTGAACAACTCAGGAAGCAACAGATGTTGGCAAGGATGCAGAGAAAGGGGAACCCATTTACACGGCTGGTGAGAATGCAAACTGGTATAGCCACTTTGGAGAACAGTATGGAGGTTCCTCAAAAAATTAAAAATAGAACTGCCCTACAACCCAGCAATTGCACTACTAGTTATTTATCCAAAGGATACAAAATTGCTGATTTGAAGGGGCACATGCACCCCGATGTTTATAGCAGTGCTATCGCAATAGCCCAATTGTGGAAAGAGCCCAAATGCCCAGTGACTGATGAATGGGTAAAGAAGATATGGTATATGGAATATTACTTGGCAATTAAGAAGAATTAAATCTTGCCATTTGCAACAACATGGATGGAAGTAGAATGTATTATGCTAAGTGAAATAAATCTGGGAAAGGCAAATATCATATGATTTCACTCATATGTGGAACTTAAGAAACAAAACAGATGAACATAGGGGAAGAGAAGGAAAAATAAGATATAAACAGAGAAGGAGGCAAACCATAAGACTGAAGGTTGCTAGAGGGGTGTTAGGTGGGGGGATGGGCTGCATGGGTGATGGGCATTAAAGAGAGCACTTGTTGGGATAAGCACTGGGTGTTGTATGTAAGTGATGAATCACTAAATTCTATTCCTGAAATCATTATTACACTATATGTTAACTATCTTGGATTGAAATAAAATGAAATGAAAGAACTAAAATATAAATGGAATGAATGCCTGATTTTTTTTTAATCATTGCAGTATTCTTACCTTTTGACATTAGTGGGCTAAGTCTTAAAAGTTCATCCAGTTTTGTCCTACACCCTTCAAGGAATACATTCCCAATCTGGGGGTTTATCGGAGAAAAAAAATGCTACCATTTTAAAAACAACTTTGTACAATGACTGACATTTGAAAAATTATTATGGACTGTGTGCATATATGTATGCACATGTGTGTACATATGTATATATTGATCTGAAAAATATGTATGATTTTTTCTTATCAGATACAGAAGCAACTAGAAAAGACATTACAGTGGGTCTTTTTCCTCAGGTCTAACTCTCCTCAGGCGTTACCAATTTTTTTAATTCATGTTTTTCCTGCTTTAAGCCTATTTGCATGACTGTCCATTTTCTACATTTTAATAAATATCTATTTACAACTCACACTGTAAAGGCACATTGCTAGGTAGAGATTGCACAAGTCAGCAAAATGGTATTTTGCAGCAATTGGCTGCATTCTTGGAGTGAGTATGAAACTACTTTAGACGGAAGGGAAGGCTCAGATATCTATTTATCTGGCCTCTGTGAGCTGAGGCTGCCCAATGTTGAGTCAAAAAGCGCCACATGTTCAGTACTGTCTTTCCTCACATTCTCCATTGTCTTTCAAAGGTCAGGACCCCACAGAATCTTCCCTGCTTCAAGGAGAGATTGGAACCCGAGTCTCCATAGACTCAGGAGAGGATTGCATACAGTTCCTCCTTTTATGGTTGTTAACTGAAACATTTTCTGGGAGTACGAATTAGAAGCCTTATGAACTATCTTACTGAAATCAAGGCAACTTCATACTGTGTCTAATACGGCTTCGGTGGTATAGTTTCATAGCAAGATCATGCTTGTTGTTTTCATAAAACACATGCAGAACACCCAAAATACAAAGGATTTGGATTTTGTTTTTAATACACTCATACTACAAAATTATTTTAAAAGAAGGATCTATTTTTCTTTCTTCCTTTGTAACCACCATTGATAGAAGTGTTACTGCCAGGAAAACTTTTTTTTTTTTTTTTTTAATAGGGTCAGGGAATGACTCTAAAGATTCAAGGAACGGAAATTGTTTTTTCCCCTGTAGCTGAAATTGCTACGTTGGTTTTAAGTTTCCCAATCCAAATTAATGAACAATTTTCTCAGTAGTCTAAGAATGGATTTGGCAGTGCAAAGATCAGAGCAATCTCTTCTTCATTAAATTGGGCAAAGAGGACTCACTGGTTCTCAAACTGTTAAATGGATATTAGGGTTTTTAATGAATGGAACATTTATTTTTGTGCCAGCTCAACTAGCAACATTGACATGATTAGCATACATTTTGGCAACTGTGCTAGCACAAGGTGTTAGTAAAAAGGGGCTTTTATCTTTGAGCTTAATTTGCTTTAACTTTCCTTGTTATAAATATTTTTAATGTGAAGGAGATGGTTTTGTAAAGGAAATCCTGGCACAAGACATTATTCAGAAATATGTCTTTTTATTAATGTTACAGGCATCTCTCATGCTAGAGATGAAGTCTATACCCCGAAACACAAAAACGGTCTTCAAATTTAGAAATAAATAAAATATTTTGTTACTTATACTCCTGTTGACACCACTGCACTCTGGAGGATTTTTTAAAATTAATATCACCTCTTGTTTCATACATAGTTCCTTCCTTTAAAAAAGAGAAATAAGGTATAAAAATGGTAGAGGATGGATTCCTCCATTGCTATAGATCTGTTAGGAATGAAAAGTTTTGGGGGTTAAATGATATTAGTTTCTTAGCTCAGGTGCCTCTCATACAAAGGGAATTTTCAATAAAAATATATTTCCTTTTTTTTTTTAACAAGCAGTACTGCCTCCTATACTTACTCAAATTGTCAAACTGAAGAAAACAAGAAAAATGAGTTAATACAAATTCAAAAGATCTTGGGTGTTTGCATTGTTTTTTTGCAATGTATTTTTAAAATGTATTGAAAGCTATTGTAACACAGCTAACAGAGGATTTGTTATAAGTATGTAGTAAGATGAATGTTTATAGCTGATACTAAATCAAAAATTAATATGCATGTGCACATGCGTGGGTATAAATTCTCATGTGAACTTCTGTGAAACATATAGGCATACCCTCTATTTTATATATATATATATGTATATATATATATACATATATGTATACACACACACATATACACACACACACACACATATATACACACACACACACATACATACACACACACACATATTCAATGCTTTACCCAATGTTTAATTGAGTAATGAATTAGTTTAATATAAACTCTAGCAAACAGAATATTTATACTGTACCCACATTTATCTCTAAAAGCAAACAAATGCCAATAACAGGCACTTCAGTGAAAGTACAAGCCTGTGTTCAAATATAAAATGGTAAAAATGAGAAAGAAATTATGAAAATATATACCTTTAATTTGCAGACATATAAACACGTTTGGTACAGTACAGACACATGATGCCAAAAAGTAGAATGGTCCAGCTTAAGCTAACACATTCCTTGTTTACACAGATATTTTGCTATAGCTCTCCTATAAAATAAAATTCCCAGCTCACACAATGAAGTGAAAGAGATCAATCACCAAGGAACCAGCCTGCTTCATTGCAAAGGATTCAGTAAAAGCTAAGTTATCAAAGCAATCTGCTGCTGGGCTTACAAATAAACTCTTGGACCTAATCCAAAGCCAAAGGAAGGAAGCCAGAAATGGTGGCCAACAAACCTAAACGACAACAAAAAAAGAAGTATAACTTTTATATAAGGGGCCCAACTAAAACAACCAGTAGTGCTCACTAGCATCTAGAATAATTCCGTTTTAATATGATTTTTACTTACTCATGTGATAAATGAGTCCAAGAACATAAAAACCTAATATATAACCCAAGTATAAAGTATACCTGACAAGTTGTCAAAGCACCAAAATGTCGTGAACACCTACAAAGCAACTAAAGATTGAAACATTTCTTTGCTCCTGGCTGTTTTCCTTGGACACAATTTCCAGTTACAATGTTTGGAAGGGAGAATATATACATTTCCCCTGTAGTAATAGCAAGTGCAGTGGTAAAGCAAACAGAAAGCAATCTGAGTACATGGAAAGTGAAATACTCTTCAGCAGGTCAAATCCTTAACACGTGGCCATGTTTTCACCCTTGCTAAAGAGGAATTGCGCTTCTTTGTTAATGCCTTCTCTTTCAAACTATACAAGATGTACTTGTGAGGTAATAAACATTCTGTTTACAAATGCATTTCTTTTCTTTCTTATCATACATTTAAGTGCAGTGAAATTCAATTTATTTCAATGTCATATTTCTTAAATGTTAAAAACAATATATTTAAAATATACTCTTTCATTAATTTCATGTACAACAACTGTCATGTACAATACCTCAAAACTGTTCCCTGCAAAGGAGTAGTTGATGCCCTCTTGTGGCTAAAGGACTTTTTAGACAAAAAAAATGCAATGTACCATTTTCTTACCTTATTCCCAGGTTCTACCAATCTGCTTGGTGAATGAAAGCTGCAAATCATGTCCAAGCTTTTTTTTTTTTTTTTATAACAGTTCTCTATAGCTGTTAGTACTAATTTTCATTAGAAAATGCTGTACACATTTTATAACCTCTGATTTTGAATTTAAAAACCTGTAAACAGCTTATTTACAATATAGTACAAGTTATAAATTAGTTGTCCTCCATTGGAACTGCCATCTACACACTCTTGTTTAGTTGATGAGACTACCCCAAGTCAGTGAAAACATCTCTGGGTTATTCCACAATGAAATGTCAAATATTAGAAATAGCCACTGGTTTCCTCTCTCTCATATGCAAGTCGATTTTTCCTTTGAGTGGAATTTGTACTTCCAAATTTTCGTCTTCCCTGTGATGCTTTTTCCCTCTCCTTAAACAGATGTATATGCCCATCCCTGTTACAAGTGTGATGGAACCCAAGCTTATTACAGACAGAGCTACTAAGGTAGGCACACAGGACACAGACTCGACTTTCCTGTGAGTTGGTTCTATGGAGATCTGTGGTTCTTTCTCCTCTATGTTAATTTCTGGTTCCTTTCTTAAAAGACTCTCAATGTAGCTCTCGTTACTGACAGTGTCATTGACAAATAGATTCACCATGACCGTGGAGTGGAGAGGTTCGGGATAACCATGATCGCTCACTTTCACCAGTAAACGATGGAGTCCATAATCTGTCTGCAGCAATGCCTCTTCCAAAGTAATGTTGCCGGTTTTAGGGTCAATCCTAAAGGACTCGGGCCTAGGACCTCTTCTTCCTATGATGCTGTAAGCTATGACAGCGTTCATGCCCGTGTCTTTGTCAACAGCATAGACCTCTGTGACTGGGGAGCCGGGCAGAGTAGAAGGCAGTACCAACAGGTAGGACATGTTAGATTGAGGGAACAGAACAAGAGGAGGGTTGTCATTGATATCTAGAA
The DNA here is from genome assembly GCF_007474595.2 of Lynx canadensis. Lineage (NCBI taxonomy): Eukaryota > Metazoa > Chordata > Mammalia > Carnivora > Felidae > Lynx > Lynx canadensis. Next base: position 37,214,572 of record NC_044303.2, read on the forward strand.
GGAGAATTGTGATTTTTGCAGTTGAAGAGAGGGCAGGCTCACCCCCGTCAACAGCTTCGACCCACAAAGTATAGGAGCTTTGCTGCTCTCTGTCCAAAGAGACTTTGGCTCTCAGCATGCCCTTTCCTGTGTCTATGACAAAAATATCACTCTGGTTCACCACCGAGAGGGCGACCCATCCATTTCGTCCGGCATCAGCATCTGTCACACTAATTACCCCAATTTCACCATATCCTGGAAAGTTTTCTGGCACAAAAAAGCTGAAGTCCTTGTTGATGAACCTAGGACTGTTGTCATTTTTATCCAACACCGTGAGAGCCACAGTGGCTACTGATTCTCTGGGTGGCTTCCCAGAGTCAACAGCTCTGACTGTGTACCTGTACTTTTCTTTCTCTTCTCGGTCCAGCTGAGTAGAAACTGTCAGAATTCCTGTGACACTGTCTAAGGAAAAATACGATGGGGCATCAGGTCCCAGAAAATAGGAAACCTGGCCTCTCTCTCCACTGTCAGCATCTGTAGCATAGAGCTTAGTCAAAAAGGCATTGGGTGCGTTGTTTTCTTCAATAGTTAGTTCCAGCAAGGGTTGCAGGAAAATAGGGGCATTGTCATTGTCATCTAAAAGTTGCACTTTAATAATTTTTTTGACATGAAATCCCTCAGAGTTCCAGGCCACCACAGCTATTTCGTAGAACTGCTGTAGCTCATAGTCCATAAGTTTTGTGGTTTCCAGCAAATATTCGTTACTGTATGGTTTGTAAGGTGATAACCGAAATGGTCCTTCACCGTCCAGGTAGCAGTTCACCTTGTATTTACCTTCTGGATCTCTTATGGTGAAGAATGCAATTGGAGTGTTAATAGGCTCCAGTTCTTTCAGGTAAACAATACCGTCCACCTCATTTGCTATATAACGAGGCACAATTTCAGGTGGTCTGAAAATGACTTTGATAATGGTCACCAGGGCCGTGGTCACAGCGGGGATGCAGCCTGGCCCGTTGGCAAGGATGGTGAGCCTGTGCGTTTGCAGAACACTCCCCCCGATCTTACTGAAAAGTTTAATGACTCCGGTGGTTTCATCCAGATGGAATAAATCCTTGGATGCCTGTGGAACTTTCTGGCTGTACGAGTAAGTGATCTGAGCATTGGTTCCCAAGTCTCTATCCACAGCCTGGACAGCTGCAACCGGTGTGCCCACTGTAGCATTCCCAAACACAGTGACATTGATTTGCGAGTCTGCGAAGAGAGGGCAATTGTCATTAATGTCAGTTATGCCAATGGTGAGGGTGGCGCTGCCCAGCAGTGGTGGGGACCCACCATCCTCTGCTATGATGATGCTCACATACTGGTCCTGGGTCTCCCTGTCCAGTAGTCCCATGACAATTAGATAGGGAGTGCGCTCCCCATTCTCATTCTCCTCCACATCCAGGGTGAACATGCGATGGTAGTCCAGCAAACGGTAGGTCTGCACCCCATTCGTGCCTATATCTGGGTCCATGGCAGGGTGCTCTATGGCCAGCCGGGTGTTTACAGGTGCATTTTCTGGCACCCAAACTGAGATTTGGGAAACGGGGAACTGCGGGGCATTGTCATTAATGTCTCGGATTGCGATTTTCACCTTCACAAACCGAAAGTACTCCTGAGGCAGGACCAGTACGTCCAGAAGCAAAAGACAAGAGTCAGAGGAAGGGGAGGAGGAGATGGAAATGCTGCCGCCCCAGGCACCTCCTCCACCTCCTTCTAGACACAGGGCCTCCCGGTCGATCTCCTGGTCAGAAGTGTGCAGCTCCCCGGAGCGGTTGTCTAGGGTCACGTACTGGCCACTCAGTCCCCGGGAAGCCAGGCTGAAGGAGAGAGGGGGGCTCCGCTCAGCCAGGGTGCGCTCAGGCAGCTGCGGCAGCTGGTTCTGCCTCCCGGCGGCTCGGGGCACCAGCCGCAGGTCCTCGGCCAGGCTGCCGATGAGCACCCCCGCCGGCAGTCCCTCGTTCAGGCTGTACAGAAGCTCCGTGGCCCGGCTGTAACTTGCGAGGCAGTTGAAGGGTCCCACGAAGAGGAAAAACAGAAAGAGATGCTGAAAGTGGGGGGAGGGGAGAAGGCTCGTTACACACACGCGGGAACACGGAGATTGGAGTCAGAAACCAGTGTCACGGGGTCATATTTGCCCCCATCCCCGTTCCCAAAGGCAAACCCTCTAGTCGGAGAGGGATGGAGAGGAAACTTGCTGTAAAGGAGATCTTTGGGGCAACATTGTCGCCAAAACTTAATGTTTCTGTTCAGTTTCTGCAACCCCCCCCCTTTCCCCCGCTCCCCATCAGCACCCTCATTGAGTTAATAATCGGAATCCCAAGCCATAAAGCATCCCTGGAAACACGCGGCCGAGTGGAGAGGACTCCGCTCAGGGACTGCGCAACGCCGCAGGGAAACCACCGGGGTAGGCTATGGAGAGGGAGAAGGTTGGTAGTGGAGAGGAATGAGCGATGATGGGCGATTCATCAATTTATTCCCCATTGAAATGTTTCTACCACTAAGGTCCCCGGAACGTGAAATGTGCTACATCCCTTTTTGTGAGACCACCGCTGCCAACAACAATATCAATAATAATAATACGGGAAACATAGTGACACGTTTCCTTCGGACCCCCCCCCCCCCCCATTAAATAAACACTTTGGGTCAGAGAAGTGATTTTCATTTTAGCTCTCATCTATCAAACCGAAAGGACCTGGATCTCTACCTACTATTAAGCCCTCACTAACCCCCCTCCCCTAAGGGAAGAGTAGGAAAGGCGGAAAATGCTTACGCAAAAACAATTTGTCAATTACAGCGGCCAGTGCTAGCAGGTGCCGGCAGCAGGACACAATCTCCGCACCCCTGTGTCTCAAGCCGATAACCCCCTCCCCCCACCTCATCTGCCTACATTCCTATTTCAGAAACTTCCTCTCCCGACCCAAGGACTAGCCGATTCCTTGCTAAAATGAAGACACCTTATCCCAAACTCCCTTTCCCTCCCCCAACCTTCCCGTGAAGTTTGGATTAAGGTAAAAGGTTCGAAAAACCGTCAAGGAGTAGGAACCGCCTCACAGCACCGCAACTTGTCTGGACCCCAACCCTTACCGGCAGGCTTCTGTGGCTGGTGCTGCTCCTGGGACGACTTAGACGCCCCATATCCAGGCGCGGGTGCCAGGTCGCCGGGCGCCAGCTCACTGCCAGGGCCCGCGAGCTGCGCGCATTCCCTCGGCCGCGCATTCCCAGGGAGGCTGCAGTCAGCGCGCTCCTGACGGGAGGGCGGCAGAAGACACTCCCTCTCTGTTCATGCAAATCGCTGGGGAACTTCAGCCAATAGTCACTGGCTCGTCAATTAAGGATGGGGGCGAAAGGGGGGCGGAAAGGCGCGGGGCTGAAGGGCACGGTCATGGTTTCCTTCCCAGGACGTGGGTGAGTCCGGACCCCGCCGGAGGAGCCGGAACCGGGGGACTTGCCTCTCAAGACTGCGACGTGGCGCCACCCGGTCTGGCCCCGGAGCGCGTGCCCACCAGATCTCCCTCCTCGCCGCACCAGTCACAGCTCAAGTCCACAGGTTGCGAGCACGACAGGGCGAATTAGCATAAATAAATAAATAAGCCTGCTTCTGTATATCTGGATAGAGAGAGCGAGGAAGTAGGCGCTACAGAGCAGCCACAGGCGCGAGCCCCAAACGCTTGCCCCTGCCACCAGCTCTTCGGAGAGACTTGGATCAGGCGGTGTTTGCAACAGAGAGAGAAAACCCGCTCTTCTCTGCGGAGGGAAGGAATCCCAAACTCTTCCTAAGGTGGTCTGAGCCTGAAAAGCAAACCTATGAATTCGGTGAGGGATTTGACCTGCTCTAATTTTGAAGCTTCGCCGTTGGTGGCCAGTTTCCTAGTTGTACGCGCCAGGGTCTCTGGGTGTCTTCCTTGCGGTCCTACTTTAGAGGCAGTTGTGGCTTCTGGCCAGGGGAAGAGCCAAGAGGGGGAGTGGAAACAATTGTGTGGTAGCACAAGTAGTTCTGCCCGTAAGTAATTTGAACATACTTCTCTCGGGGTGAATTTTCTTTTTTCACTCACTGAAGCTTAGGTAAAAAAAAAAAAAAAAGTTACTTTTCAAATTATCACTTCCCCCCCCCCCCCTTGGAATACTTCTTGGGAAAGCAGGCCTTTAGAAAGGAATCCTGGAGGAGTGTGGTGCAAAAATGCTTGGACATTTCCTCAGACTCTCACACTCAAGGGCCATGTGACCTGTTTCTTCATTTATAAAATCGGGGCTGGTGAGAGACTCCAACGCATTAAGTCTGTGAAATACTTTTTGATCTGCAGGGTGCCATATAAATAATGGAAAAGACCATTGGTCTTTCCCTGCGTAGACATTTCTCTTCATCACTGGGTTTCCAGATAGCCTGTGCACTGCCCTGAACATAAAATCCTCCCCACTGAATATTTAGTGACTGAGCCCAGAATACAAAAATCTTCCTCCTGGGTCAGAGAAAGATCTAACATCCCTGTGCTTTCCATAGGCACCACTTTAATCTTCCTATTCTCCCTTATACTAACTAGAATATAAATTGGTTGGCTGAACTGATTGTTTTGCTCTTTCCTCTTTTCTCTTCATCCCGACTAATTCTAGAGACATGGAGTCCTAAATATTGACAACACACTACATCAAAACACCTGGTGTCTGTAAGTTTCTTATTGAGCAATAGGACCATACACAGAGTGCACAAACAGAATCCCTTATAATACATATCTGGCGTATGCTAGGGATCTGGTTTACAAAATTAGCTCCCTGAAGCTCTTTAGAATGAAAATTGAGCGGGAGTAAAGTGGTGAACACATGGGAATGTGTTCAGGTGGGTGTGAGGCCACTATACAGCTGATAAACAGAGTACCGTCGGAGAAGTATGATTTGTCTGTCCTTACCTCTTCAGCTGCTAATTCTGCCCTACCGCTGACATTTTACCATAATTGGTAAATATTTACTCACGGATCTGTAGTTGAAACATGTCCGATTCCAAAAATCAGTACCAAGCTGCTTCTGAAATGTGTTTAATTTACGTCTTCACACCTTACCCACAGCTTCCGGAAGTTTGGGGCACATGGCTAGAATCAGGCAATATGTCAGCCGTCAGAGTACATGTAGGCTGGACCCACAGTCGGAATTAATTTTACATCTGTACAGATGGCAACAGTGGTAGACTGTGTATCCCCCTTACAGTTCATGCCCTCTCCAACAGGTTAAAATCACTCACCTTTTTTTTTTTTTTTTTTTGGTGAAAATATGGGAATCTCTTTCCTTAATTTGTCCCTTGTTTACAATGACACCACACGGGAGCTGCAGTTTATGGAGATAATTCTATGGAAGGGACACTGCTTCTTTGTATTTATTTTGTTGACTGTCTTTAAGCTCCTTGGACTCTGTCTGTGGACTCTTAAACTCTTTCTTTTTCTACAGTGGATAGTTTTGGCACAGATGCACCATTTTCAAGTGTCCCCCACACCACATCATGGCAGAATTTTGGTCTCCTGACTATACCATCCAGCTGCTCTCTATGGAAAAGGTGAGTGCGCCTCTTCTGCTTCATTAAGTAGGCAAGAAATTAAATCTGTGTATTCTATAATACATAGATTTAGCAATAATTTTGCTAGAGTGTTTCTAAAAAGCATGACCAAATGAACTATAATGTAAGTTGAAACATAGAAGTTAAACATTCTGGAGATAACGTTTGGAATGTCAGTAATAACCCCCATTGCTTTGTGATGGCAAAGTCCCTGGATGGAAGTTTGTCATCAAAACTGGAAGACCCGGGCACAATTTGAGGTAAAACTTTCCTGTCACAGTCCCAGTGGTTAACTGAGCTACTTGTTACTGTGTCTCCTTTTTGAAGATCTAAGCAGAGGTTTCATGCAGTTTTACACTAAATGAAAGAAGACCAAATACCCCTCTTTCTTCTCCTGTACCTTCATCCTGGGTACAGTGAAAGCATTCCCACCCTCCTGTTCCTTATGATGCCAGCCCTGTGACCTACCATCTGGTGTCACATATTTCTTTCTAAAGATGACTTAGGGAGCTTATGCTATTACTCCCTTGAAAAATAATACTTATGAACTTCTCAGATGTCTCAATTGCTCTGGGCCTGCTTCCCAGGTGTTTTGTAAAAATTGATCTAGAAGAATAGTTAGATTATATGCCTCCTGAGCCTATTTTTTTCTATAGACAAGGAAAACAATTTGATACAATAGATGGCACACTGAGCAGAGCCAGGAAATTTGGATTCCATTTTCTGGGTTGTTGCTAGGTTACTGTGTGACTTTAGGGAAGTTCTCACACTTCTCTGTTTCAATTTCCTATAAATACACCCCTATACACTACATGGACTAATAAGCATTAAATGGATTACCTAATATCTGTCATTAATAGACACTGGATAATGATGCACAGGTCAATTTGATTATTACTTACTGTGTTTGCAATGTTTAATTATTGATTAATATTCATAATTAATACTAAATAATATTACAAATAATATAATTAATAATTACTATAGTAAATAAGTGTAATAATTAATATAATGATAATTAGTAAAATGATAAATAAATGTTAATTAATATTAATAATAATTTCCATTTACTGCAAGGCTTCTCCCATTGCAGTCTGATCTCTTTATAAGGGGTGAGCATGCTTAAGGTGTCTATCAGGATACCGTCTTCAAACTTTGTACATCTATCAAACATACCCTAAACTTTAAAAATATTTGGAGTGTTTTGTTTTCCAGGTAGTTTTTATATCGAACCATTTAACGTATTTTAATAACAGTATAGTATTCACAAAGTTTCATGGAATTAATGTATACACTGATATTTAAACCTATTTTGAACCATAGTCCTATAAATGTTCTAATTAATTCAGGATTGTAAATAAGTATAAATTTAGAATATGACCTTATTTTAAGAATATTACATTTTTGCTTATTAATATATGAAATGAGAAGCCCCTTTAGATGATTTAGATATATGCATGTAAACATATAATGTATATATTACATATATGTAAATATAAATAGTGTAAAATATAGGACATATAATATAAATATGGTATAATATAAAATAATTACAATATGTATTTATAATTAAATATAATTATAATTAAATATATATTTATATAATGTTTTAAAATTAAGTATGTATTTATATAATACATATTTTAAAATCTATTATTTTATAAATATAAATTATATATTTATACACATTACATAATATGTATAAATGGAATGTATGTGTATACAGACACACATTCTTTTTCTAATGAACAATCAAGATTGAGATATGATCACATTTATAAAGCCAATACAATATTTGAAAAATAATACAATTGACCAACTACTGAGTATCAGTTATGTTTTGAACATGCTATTTGGTTGCTCCTGATAACAGTTTTTAAATGTAGGTATTATTAGTTCAGTTTTACAGCCATAAATTACATGTCTATCAATATCTATGGCTCCAATCTGTGGCCTCCAAAGCAAATGGTCTTTCTACTCTGGTATGCCCTCCTCACCAGAATGGATGGATCTAGGCCCTGTATATATTTAAATGTATTGCAAGGAGTGCGTGGGTGGCTCAATTGGTTAAGTGTCTGACTCTTAATTTTGGTTCAGGTCATGGTTTCACGGTCTGGGATGTAACCCCCAACCCCAACCCCCCCACGTTGGGCTCTGCACTGACATTGTGGAGTCTGCTTAGGATTCTCTCTTTCCCTCTCTTTCTGCCCCTCCCTCTACTCTCTCTCTCTTTCACTCACTCTGAAAATAAATACATAAATAAATAAATAAATAAATAAATAAATGTTTTTCAAGCCAACAAATGTTTATCACTGATCTACAGTAAGAAAAACACTGTCAGCCTAGATTGGCTATATGATGCCTTTATGAAGTAAAAATTCTTTAGTCAGTTGCTATGTCCTAAACAGATACTCATACAGAAACACAAATTCCTCTGTGTTTGGCCAGCTTCACTCTTAAGATTTGTAGACTTAGAATATATTATGTGAGTATATTTATTGTGTATACTTGAAAGTCCTGCAAAGTTCCAAGTAATTATATTACTTAGATGCATTGCCTAGTTAACCCTCATTTTATATATTAGTTGAGAGCAAGAGAGATGGTGCATAACTAATTCAAAGTTTAGAAGTACTCCTATGTCATGGAATAGTAGATTTTGGCCTCAGGAATGTATCTGATATTAGAGGCTAGCTATGACAAAAAGCAGTTATTTTCATACCCTCTATGCCTTCCTAAAGCTTTAACCTCAAACATTGCCATCAATACCAGTTAGTTACTTCATATTTTATTTTTCAAATTCACAAGTATTTTTAAGAATCAATACTACAGTAGTTCCCCCTTATCTTCAGGGCATAATGTTCTAAGACCTCCAGTGGATGCCTAAAACCACACATAGTACTGAACGCTGTTTTTCCTATACATATATACCAATGTTAAAACTTAATTATTTTTAAGTTATTTTTGGAGAGAGAGAGAGAGACAGAGAGAGAGCAGGACAGAGAGAGAGGGAAACAGAGAATCCCAAGCAGGCTCCGCACAGTCAGCACAGAGCCCAATGCAGGGCTAGAACCCATGAACTGTGAACTTGTGACCTGAGCCAAAATCAAGAGTCAGGTACTTAACTGACTGAGCCACTCAGGCGCCCTGAAAGCTTTATTTATAAATTAGGTGCCATAAGAGATTAACAACAACTAGCAATAAAGTAGAACAATCACAGTAATATACTGTAATAAAAGTTATGTGAATGTGGCTTTCCTCTCTCCCTCTCTCAAAATATCTTACCGTATTGTATTCATCCTTCTTGTGATGATGTGAGATAATAAAATGCCTGCGTGGTGAGATGAAGGGAGGGGAATGATGTAGGCACTGTGACCAGCATTAGGCTACTATTGTCTTTCTGACAGCGCTGCAGGAAGGAGAATCATCTGCTTCTGGATTACAGTTGCCCGGGGGGGGGGGGGGTAACTAAAACCCCTGGAAGCAAAACAGAGGAAAAGGAGGGGATGACTGTAATTTAGGTAGATTGTTGGTCAAGTATATCAAACAAACTTAAAAAAAGAAAGAGCCTACATTGCATTTTCCCTACACAACTCAGAGATTAATTGTGTGGCTAATAGGAAATGAGCATATTGGTTCTTTTGCTTAGAAAGCTATATAATTGCTTTAGTAAATAAATATGCATTTATACTCTGTGTATAAAAGGACGCACATAAGATAAGTTACTATAATACAAACTTGTATTCTAAAACATTGAACATGGGAATGTGCAGTGTATGTGACTCCTGAAAGCATTTGTCTATACTAACGAGTACTTTCTTTTTGTTTTAGAAAACTTTGTGTAAATGGGTTTTACATTTCTCCTCTTTCCCCACATATTCCAAGAGGAAGGGTGGATTGGGATAGAACAGTCAAGGTAGGGTAGAACAGTTCTTTTATTCTCAGAGCTTAATTAGCATCACTTTAACAGGGGTAAGTATAGCAAGGCAAAGTCATCAGAAAACCCCAGGCCTAATTTTAGGTCACACTTTCGACTTTCTCTCCTTATCCTCCAAATAAATCTTAAAAGCCATTTCCCACTCATTTAAATTTCACGTTCTTTCTTCTCACTTCTGGTAGAGGTGATAATGAGCAGTGAAATCATCAAAAGAAAGGTAGTAGGATTGAGGAGGAGACAAAAATGAAAGGCATGGAAAATCCACAAAGTAGATCAGCTGAATCGTGAACAGTTAACTGCATGCATGCAGCTTATTGATGACACATATGCCTTACTTCCCTGAGTCAGTCCCTGGGAGACGTGAAGGAAGGTATGGGCTGTGAGAGGATAAAGTAATCATAAGCCCTATAAATTAGCACAGAAATTAGGTCAGGGGCAAAAGAAATCCATGGAAGGAGAGACACCATTGCGAATTTCATTTGAGGGCACTGATCCCCCCATCCATATCCTGTGTTGTTCAGATGCCACTTCTTCCTTCACAAACTGAAATGTTACATTTGGAAAAGCTTAATGAAAATTTGTGCTCAGGTAATGTTTTTACATGGATCGACAGATCTTTTGCCTGGCTTTATAAAATCTCTTTTCATCTAATTCTTTGAATCTAAGGTAGGTTGGATGAAACCTGCATGACTGTTCTGATCTCTCTGTGTGGGGTATAAAAAAGCACCCAACTAGTACTGTAGGGTCAAGGAAACCTTTTTTCTATGACGTAAAAAGGCAACATTTTCATGGTGGTGAAAGCTGTCATCATTAGCCTCTTCTTTTGGGATATCCTTTTAGGAAGAGGGTAGAGATTGCTGACCTCAATTTCATTTACTGGTAACATCTACCAATTACTGAGCACGTAACTTTTGCCGGGTGCATGGTGAACCGTAGCTCTAATCTTCACAAGGACGCTGCAAGTTAATGATGACCCCATTTTAAAGATAAAGAATCTGAGACTTTCAGAGGGCGAGTGGGTTGCTCCAGGTCACACAGCTGGGAAGTGGCCAAGTTAGGATTGAACAAGAAAAATTTGAGGTAGTTTATTTTAATGTTGGTGAATCTTTGCCCTACATATTCACTGAAATAAGCACATATATTGAGTATTGAATATGTGCACATTATAAACAATGCAAAGAATGCGACAGCAACAGAATCATTTAAAAACTACCAAACTTGTAGAAAAATTAAATAATAATTGACAAAAGGTAAATGTCATATTTATGAAATAACAAATATTTTTTTCTTTATTTGGATTATCAAGAAAAGGAAGGAGATTTTATAAATTAATTTTCGTTAATGGCTTGGAATTATATGCCAATAAGACATCAGTTGGTGAAAATAATATGCTTCTTGATAATGAAATCATAAATATCCCAAAGGCCATCTAATTCTTAATTATAGATAATGTTCAAATCTGGTCAAGTTGATATCAACTTTATTTAAAATACATTAATAATTATAGGGTTTTTTCCCCTCCCTATGGATAAATTCTTAACTAGATTTTAGTGAAACAGCACTAATAATAACTAGCTATTAAAGACAAAGTTGTATTACTAACTTTATTTAGATATTTGTATGTTCCTTTAGGATTTAAAATAAGTCAGACAAACGTAGATGGGTGACTATTACTAGATTAATGTTTCTCATTACCCAGAATTTAGATTTTGTGTGATATAACACTCATAGACAAAGGAGAAAAGAAAGCTATAAAGAAAAAAAAAAAGATTGATTTATGTGGGAAGCAAACTTTTTGTATGGTATTTTTCTCTAAATGGAAAGGATTAAAAATTCCTTGAATGTGCCATAAGCATGACATATATTCTCTATAAAAGGGATTTTTTAAATTCTAAATGTGGAAATATATGGCATGCTTTCTTGAAACAACAACCAAAAAAATCCCCACTTCCATAGTCCAGTACATTTTAAAGAAGATCTAAATCTATTAAAGTCCTGTCAGAGCTTGTTAAACTATTAAGTAATGATCATAAAAGGCATTTTACACACAGCATATACTAGGCATAAAGCTGAGAAATCTAAGATATCCTTGCTAGTGCAAGTGTGAATATTTTAGCATTTTTGTGGTATTTCTGGATCAAAATTGATTCCAGGTGCCATCTCCACATATCCATATATATGTAAGATAAGCTCTTTAAAAACTTTTTTTAAGTTTATTTATTTATTTTGAGAGAGACAGAGACCACATGAGTGGGGGAGGAGTAGATAGAGAGGAAGAGAGAGAGAAAATCTCAAGGAGGCTCTGCACCGTCAATGTAGAGCCCCACATGCAGCTCGAACTCACAGAAACTGTGACATCATGACCTGAAACTGAAAGTTTAACCAACTGAGCCACCCAGGCACCCTGTAAGAGAAGCTCTTTAGGCTAGACGGATCCTTTGAATCTGCATTATTGCCAATGGCTCTCTGAAGTTACCCCACAGCCTATAGTTTACCTCCTTCATACCGTAATCAAACCAGCAGTGACCTTTTTGGGGGGGGGGGTAAAAGGATAAGTTTTCACTTCTATTTACTGTTAATAAAAAAATATTAGAAGTCTTGAGTCACCTTTATATTTTTTCCTTCAACAGATTTTGGCAAGTAGACAGCATATTCCTTAGACTTTATTAAAGGCTAAAGAATGGTAGATACAACATAGAAGGTGCTAGACTCTTTATTGTTGTTGCTTTTGCATATTTATAGCCCACTTTCCTTGACTTTGCATGTTCATAGCCTACTTTTCCTGAATGTCTGATGCTACACTTAAGTATGTTTTGTATCCATTACCTATGACCTTTATTGATTTGGTTGGATTTCCTCTTCTCACTTTGTAGCTATAGGTTTCTCCAAAGATTCTGTTTTCTGGTCACTCACTGGGGAGCCCTCTCATTACAATTCTAGTCATCTCTTTCTATATTTAGGCTTCCCAATGCCATTTCTAAAGTCCCCAAATTCTACACATTCAAAAATTTTCCTGTCACTAGAAGTCATCTACGGTTGAAAATGTCTTTCTCCTAGGTGACACCAAAGTCCCTCCTTAAGGATACTTGCTCCTTCTTCAAAATGGCCTGTTCTCAGTCAAATAACCTAACCTATGACAGTGCTTCTAGCATAGAGCTTAAAAACATACTAATTACTGAAGGGTAGTTCATAAATATTGTGAAACCAATAGCTGCTATTGCCATTTGTTGAGGGAAGGCAGAACTGAGGTGCATGGTTTTGTTTTCACCATATTGATACATAAATAACTGATTGTTCCTAGAAAATAGCACATACAGAAGTTTGAAGAAATCACATAGCAGTACAGAGCACTGTTGCCTGAGAAAAGTCAGCAACCTACCTCACAAGAGGCTCCAGAGAGTTGAATTAGAGTAGTAAGAAAATAATAACAGCCACAGAGCTTTGAGCATTCACTGGACTAAGATACACAGTTGACCCTTGATCAACACAGGGGTTAAGGGGCTGACCATCCACGCAGTCAAAAAGCCACACATAACATTTGACTCTCCCCGAACTTAACTACTAATGGCCTTACCAATAAGCATAACAAGTCAATTCACACATATTTTGTGTATGTATCATATACTATATCCTTACAATAAAGTAAGCTGGAGAAAATAAAATGTTATTAAGAAAATCATAAGGAAGAGAAAATACATTTACACCACTGTCCTGTATTTATTGAAAAAACAAACAAACAAACCTTCATGTAAGTGGACCTCTGCATATCAAACCCATGTTGTTCAGGGATCATTGTATATGCATATATGCGTATTCACACATACAGATTTGTGTGTATCTTATATCTATATGGCATACATGTCTGTATATGTGTGTGTGTCATACATAAATTCTCACAATAGCCCTATCAGTAGGAATTACTGTTTCCAATTTAAGAATGGGGACATTCCAGTTTTAAAGCATTATGTACATTATCCAAGATCACACAACCACACTGAAAGAATTTTTTATTCTTTAAATTTTAAGTCATCTCTATACCCAGCAAGGAGCTCAGAACTTAAAACCCTGAGGTCAAGAATTGCATGCTCTACTGACTGAGCCAGCCAGGCGCCCCCACACCGCCATATTTAAAACCTTCCAAGCATTACCTTAATTCAGACACTATATATTACTGAGCTATATAGCACAAACTGAAAATTCTGATTTGGGGAGGAGGGGAGACTACATTTTAAAATCTCAAGCTTAACTCATATTGACCTAACCTGACTGTATGTCTCAGTTTCTTAAGTCTGTTTTAGCCTGTTGTCCCAGGGCATACCCTCTTTCACTCTTAAAATACTGTGGTTGAGATAATGAAATATAAGACCAACTTAAGTGAACTGTATTTACAAGATTGGTGCAGAAACTCAATGTGCAATGAAAATATAACTGTTACAAAGGCTTTCATACTTCTGTGGCATGGTCAGTGCATTCTTTTCTGAAGACAGATCTAAGTGGGAAGCAAAAGAACGAGGAGGGTCAAACTGTAAAGTGAATCAAATGTTTATTCATAGCAGACTAAGCTTTGGACTTTGCAGCCAATGGAAATGGGATCCTTAAAGCCATTTGGCTTCAGTTCCAGGTCACTGCTCAGGGCTTCCATGCACACATCCTTTAGGATGCTCCTTTTTTTTTTTTTTAATTTCCAAAGCTGGTTGGTCTCTGTGGTGATGAACACCTGCTTTAAAAAACAAACAAACAAACAAACAAACAAACAAACATCCTTTCTCAGGGTCGGACAAGAAGCTGATATCTGGGAACCATTCCTTTTCATTGAAGAGCAATTTCATGCTTCTGCTCTGCGTGATCAGGGAAGAGGATGTTTTTCCTTATTGTCAAGGTGTGGAAGGGCATTCCACTGTAGCTTGTAGGTAGGGACAAGGGGACAGTCAGCATTGTGCCCATGAGGCTAGGCTTTGTGGTCAGACAGACCTGGCTTCAATTCCCCATTCTTCAAGTTACTGATGGTGTTCCCTTGAATTTTACTTAGAACTTTGAAGACTCAATTTTTCCATTTGATAAAAAATGGTTTAAAATTTTCAGCACTTACCATTTGCCAGGCACTGTCATAGGAGCATTACCTATATTAAATCATTTAATTTTTATAACAATTATATAAGCTAGATACTGTCAACTATTGTTATTTTAATATGAGGTATAACGAGGCTCAGTAACTTGCCCCAGATCATACAGCCAGGAGTGGAGGAGCTGAGATTGGAAATCAGGGAGTGTGCTTCCAGAACCTATACTTACCGGCTCCCCTGTACTTTGTCCTACAAAACAGGATTGAGAGTACTTACTACTAGTGCTACATATTTAAATAAGAAAGTGAATTTAAAGCATGTCACAGTCATTAGCACAGAGTAAGTAAGGTTCAATAAGTGCTAGCTGTAAAAATAGTAGTTCCATTCACTCCTTCTCCTCTCCTTCCCATTCTTCATTTTCACTCAAATTAGACCATGGTTGTTTTTGTTTCCCATACTCCGTAATTATTGCTGTTTCCAAACCTTTTTCCTCAATTTGGAAATCCCGTGTTCTCTGCTGAGCTTTTTCGAAAACACGCTTATTCTTCACAGTTCAGGGTATGGGACGTTTCTCATTCTGCTTTTGTGGTGCCTTCACATCAGTTTTCATCCCTGTGAGTTTTATTGTTAATTCGAACATTGGAATAAGTTATGATCATTTTTGCCTGTCTCCACATTTTCTTCTATATCATTTTTGGACAGAATAGAATATACTCATGCAGGTTTGCCATGTGGATGTAAACATTTTACTTATTTCAATGTTTCATATAAATATCATCCTAATGAAGTGTCCTTTATCCACAACTTTTCATTTATGGAAACAATTATAACAACTATATAAGCTAGATACTGTCAACTATTGTTATTTTAATATGAGGTATAATGATTATTTAGTGTGTTACTAAATATTGGATATGTGTTTAAAATGGGATGTAAAAATTGAAGGCTTTTCAGTGTGTTTCAGTAAGTATATCTTGATAATTTTTTGGTAGTTTGTAATAGCACTTGCAGTGTATGAGGATAGTCATTTGTCTACATTGATATCATTACCTGATAATAGATATATTTTTAATTTATTTTCTATATTACGGTTCCAAATAGCACTTATTATTGTTTTATTGGAATAGTAATAATTTCAAAAAATGGATTTCTTTTATGTTTTTCATTTTTTGGGGGAATTGGTGGTTTTTCTTACTGCTTTATAAAGCTCATTATACAGTAGGGCACACAGTGCCATTTTATTTCTTTCAGATGTTTGGTAAATTTCTCATTTGTTCTGTCTTGACTTGTATTTCCCCTACTAAGTAACAAGCTGTGTATATATCATGGTTAACATGGACTGGGCAAATAGTTAATGCTCAACTAATAATTTTAAAAAAATGTTTTTAATGTTTATTTATTTTTGAGAGAGAGAGAGAGAGTCAGAGAGTGAGTGGTAAAGGGGCAGAGAGAGAGGGAGACATAGAATCTGAAGTAGGCTCCAGGCTCCGAGCCATTAGCACAGAGCCCGATGCAGGGCTCGAACTCACGAACCGTGAGATCATGACTTGAGCCAAAGTCGGACGCTCAACTGACTGAGCCACCCAGGTGCCCCGCTCAACTAATAATGTTTAAATAGTTAAAGTACTAATCTCTTCGCTTTTAATTATTTATTAGATATTCTACATGTCTTTAAGTTTCATTAGCAGCACAGATAATAAATTTCTAAACACAGGAGACTCTGCCTGTTTATACAGTACTTGCATAGCACTATTTATTTAATTTTAACGAATATAATAATGTGTGTTAACATTAAGGTACTTTGACTATAATACGTATCAAGGTAGTACTCTACTGTGAACATACACAGTATAATTAACATTCCAGAGTTAAAGTATAATGTGGCTAACTTTTTTAGTGAAGAAACATGAAATTCTTTCTTTTCAAATTCAATATAGGAAATGTTATGTTCTCATTTTCATCTCTGCTAGATGGACCTCCTAGCATCCAGAGACGGTTGGTCCCATGAGATCTTCTAATCCATTTGTTCCTTTTCTTGGTCAATAATTTCTTCCCTAGAGTTCAGCAAAATGACAATCATGTAAAGATACTTTGCTCCTCCAGGGAAAATGTTTCCTTTTTTCTTTGATAAACTCTTCCTTTCATTTTTAGCTCCAGTTTAAAACATGAGGGAGAGCAATAAGTGAACAACTGAATGAAAATGAAAACAGAGTTGCTTCTCCAATAGAGTAAATGCCTTTGGGTGAGGAGTGACTCTCTTTTACTCTTCCCATGGTCTCTGGTATATTTTTCTTATCTGCAAAGTACAGGAAATAAGACCTTTCTCTGATGTCATGTGGATTAACTAAAAGTGTGTCGGTAAAGAGCTTACATTTCTGAAGAAAAAAAAAAATGTTCTTTTTTCACTCTTGGGGTTCAAGTGGTCTTCAATCCCAAATCTTGATAAAGCTGTAGCCAGAGCATTACAGAAGAATCCTGCAGTAATCTTTGTACTGCAATGTCTATTACTCTTCACCATTGTCTCTCTCTCCCCTCTCCCCACTTCTCCCTTTTATCCAGTTTCTATTTCCTTCTGTATAATAGAAAAAAATACGTTGTTTCTAAAAATCAAAGGTAGTAAGTCAGTCAGTTACTGGGATATTTCTGTCAACATACAGATATTTCACTTCACAAAAATATTATATGTCCTAGTAGAGCTACTTTATATTAAAGCAGAATTTGAGACTTTGATTTTTAATTTGAGATGATAGGCATTGCAGAAATGTGAACCCATTGCTGGCTAAATCTGGACTTAATGACAGATAATATATTCTATACTTGAAAATCTATTCAGTAAGGGTGTATAAAAGTACTGCTATTAATAGGAATTACAAAACTACATTGATCTTGTGCTTCAGTAAGTCTAGCTGACAACCATAAAAATAATTAGAAGCTGTTATTATGCCAGTTAGAGATGAGGAAACTGAGGCACGGTGAGTATATTGGCCATATTAGGCAAGGTTATGCTACACTAACAAATTAATTCCAAACTCTTAGCAGCTTAACACAACCATAGTTTATTTCTTGCTTATATTACATGTCCACTGTTGGTCTCCTTGTACTGTCAATCAGGATCAGGTTGAAGGAGTTTCCTTTTCTTGTGACCCTTTCATCCCATTTCTTTCTTTCTTTCTTTCTTTCTTTCTTTCTTTCTTTCTTTCTTTCTTTCTAAGTTTATTTATTTATTTCTGACACAGAGAGAGAGAGAGCGTGGGTGGGGAGGAGCAGAGACAGGGACAGAGAGAATCCCAACCAGGCTGTTTCCACGCTCAGTGCAGAGCCTGACCCGGGCCTGGATCTCATGAACCAGGAGATCATGACCTGAGTGGAATCAAGAGTCCATTGCTTAACTGACTAAGCCACCCAGGTGCCCTGGTTCATCCCATTTCTTAACTTTCGGGGACACTACATTGGGAAGGAGAAAACATGGAGATCTCATAGTGATCTCTACCTCATTATGCACATATCTTTTCCACTCATAGCTCAGTAGCCAGAACTCATCACATCTCTTGCTCGTTTGTAAGAGATAGAGAAATATAGTCCTCCCTTGTGCTTAGGAAGGAAAGGAGAATCAGATTTAAGCCCTCAGAATAATTTCAACAGATAGTTAGGTAGCTTGTCCAAGGTCCAATAACTGGTAAACAGTCAAACGGCGATTAAAATCGAGAAACACTGGCTCCAGACCCTGTACTCTTAACAGCTTCACTATTGTTAATATCTGATAATGCCTGATGTCATTTTATGACCTCTGTCTTGCTCCAAGTTATACTCTTCTTGACTGATTTTGTAATCATTTATTTCAAATATCCATTGATTTAAAGAACAAACTAGTGGCTTCTTAAAAATACATAGAGTGGCTCAGTCTTTTAAGCATCTGATTCTTGGTTTCCGCTCAGGTTGTGATCTCACGGTTTGTGAATAGGGCTCAAACTCACTGATGGTGTGGAGCCTGTTTGGGATACTCTCTTTCCCTTTCTCTCTGCCCCTCGCCCCCCTTGTGGTTTATCTCTCTTTCTCTCTCTCTCACTAAAAAAATAAATAAATAAACTTAAAAATTCATAGATTTACTCTTATCTAATATACATCCACAGGTGAGTACAACTGTTGAGCATGTTCTTAAATATTATATATATATATATGTATATATATATATATGTAAATCTTATGTATAAGTATCATACCTATAACTAGCATATAAATATACATGATATTTCCAACAAACAACAATAACTGAGATTGTTCCAAAGTCTGTGTGGTTTACCTGATATTTTAAAAAAGTGTACCTTAATTGCTCCTTCTCTTCAGACTCTTAAATATCACACTCTGTTACTTTATAAGGTTACTAGTCAAGAAGGAGGACAAAGCATTCAGGACAATCGACTCATATCCCGGGGCTATCGAAATTCTTTTTTCTCAGTCTACAAAGAAAACAATATTTTAGTAAGTAGAAGCATGGGCAAACTCTGCCTAATGTCCTAAGTAAACAGCAGGTTAATTTCAGATTTTCTATATTATAATTTACATCCACTCTGCAAAAGCTATAAATGATAAAATTTGATTTTCCTACCCATTACTCTATTTCCTTTAGCCTAGTCAAGGAAAACAAAACTTAACTGCACATTAGATTTCAGGATACCTTCTTGTTATTGCCTGCTCAACAGTAAATAATATGAGGATCATAAAGTCTTGAAGAAGATGCTGAATTTCTTGTGGGAATGGGAAAAAAAAAAGCTCCCTGGTGTGTTAAGCTCATTCTGAAGAGTGCTTACTGGGGAAAGAAAGACATTTTATTGCCAAAGGAATTTAGGTGTACATAAGGTTACAAATTTGTATGGGTCTGCTAGAAAGAGTACATGCAATAATGAAATAAAGAATTTAGGATATCGAAGGTCCTGATTTTTTGTGCCTAGGGATTTGTGTCTTTCTTTTGATTTGGGTTCAATTTTAACTACTTTTAATCAGTTATTTTGTTACTGTGTAAGAAAAACATTGAAATCATTGACAACAGTATAAAACCTTAAATGAAGAATTTAATAAAAACCCGTTTAATAATACAAAATGGAATAAACGTAGGTAAATTCAGACTTGGTTGTCTTGCACAATTTGAAAAATTAGAATTATCTGGTATATTTTTACACATTTAGCTTAAGAAGATGCCTTAGGGCCCAATCCACATTATAAAGTTCTCACTTTATAGATGGGGAAACTAGGCTCAGAAATGTGTAGGTGATGCCACTAATGGCAAGGTAGAACATGTGAATTCCATTTATAGTTACCTTCTAATGATACATATCTCTCTTTTATCTTTCACTGAGTTACAGTTCTGAAAATTTTTCAGTTGTGGATGTTATGATCTGTTATAATTATAGATGAAGATGCCTACTACAAATTCCTTAGATTTCATAGAATAAGCAACAACAGCATTGAGGCAACGCAGAAGTGACCTCTCAGTGGCATGTAATGAATTAGGCACCGATGAACCTGACATCGTAGTGAATTTAGTTGTGACTTTAAAAGGCTCACTGGGGGGCGCCTGGGTGGCGCAGTCGGTTAAGCGTCCGACTTCAGCCAGGTCACGATCTCGCGGTCCGTGAGTTCGAGCCCCGTGTCGGGCTCTGGGCTGATGGCTCGGAGCCTGGAGCCTGGAGCCTGTTTCGGATTCTGTGTCTCCCTCTCTCTCTGCCCCTCCCCCGTTCATGCTCTGTCTCTCTCTGTCCCAAAAATAAATAAACGTTGAAAAAAAAAAAAAAAGGCTCACTGGTTTCTTGTCTTCTTATTTCATGTAAGGATATTACATTTTACATATTCTTTCTTATTTCACATCCTCTTTCAATACCACTTTAGTCATCTCAAAGAAGAAATCCTATTTTCTTATAGAGTCTATGAGATTATGATATGAATAGTTACAGAAAATAAAACTTTTTATTGTGTATATAGTGTAACGAGAAGCTCTTACCTTTTTTTCTATTGAGGCAATTTTTAAATTTTATTTATTTATGTAAGTTTATTTATTTTTGAGAGACAGAGAGTGCACAGCAGGAGAGGGGCACAAAGAAAGAGGGAGAAAGAGAGAATCTCAAGCAGACTCAGCATGGTCAGCACTGTCAGCACTCGAACCACAAACTGTGAAATCATGACCTGACCCAAAATCAAAAGTCAAATGCCCAATCGACTGAGCCATCCAGGCGCCCTGGAAACTCACCCTGCGTAGCAAGAAGCAACAAGCAGAAAATATTAGTTCTTATTTTAATCAAAGGGCCAACAAAGAAATAGAATTAGCTTCATTAGTAATCAGAGAAGTTAAAATTAAGACTTTATTGAGATGGCATGCTTATATTTGCTAAATTGGTGACATTTAAGAAGTCTGACCAAACCAAGTGTAGGTGAACATGACAATCAGTAGGAATACTCATATACTCCTGGTCTGTTGGTAGAGCAACCCCCCACCTCCCTTAGGAAACAATTTAGCACTGTTTAAGGATACTTATAGATGTAAAAGAACTGTAGTTTTTTGTTTTTTGTTTTTTTAAGAAGGAAATTATGAGTATACAACTCAGACTAGTAGCTGTATCTGAGAACAAGACAGGGGATGGCATGGAAAACAAACAAAGATTCAAGAATTGTGGGTTTTGGTCTAGTTCTTAAGTTGGGTGGTGGGTTAATTTATTGCCTTTAGTCAGAAATTATTTATATGTGACATATTTTGTTTGTATCAAGTATTATGCAATGTAAACATTAACTAGTAATTATAGCAAATATGTACTTTTATAAACTGAATCTCAATGTTTTACTAAAATTATTTTTGGGAACTATAAGAAATTTTATATAACAGTGAGCTTTTTTCCCCAAGGGAAAAAATTGTTACTAGGGTATAAATTAATATTCAATGAATTGGTATCAAAGAACTTCAAGATCCAGTTGTATACAAAAGTGAATAATATTTAGACTTCTGGAAGCAGAGGGACATGAAATGATTATAATATTCTATCACACGAAGAGCACTTGCAAAGTGTAATGGAAGCAGATAAAAGAAATCCCCGATGATTCCTAGGGAATCAATGGCATTTAAAGTTAAAAATATTACAAAAGGAAAATCATTACAAAAAAGAAAAAGAAAGAGCAAGCAGCATGGTCACAGATGCTCAGGAATACTTAAGCAAAACATTTTGGGAAGATCAAGTTGCCCAGTGAGTGTGACATTTTGAGGCCATGAAGTAGAGTTGTAGGGGT
The DNA here is from genome assembly GCF_007474595.2 of Lynx canadensis. Classification (NCBI taxonomy): domain Eukaryota; kingdom Metazoa; phylum Chordata; class Mammalia; order Carnivora; family Felidae; genus Lynx; species Lynx canadensis. The sequence goes on from NC_044303.2 coordinate 37,236,398, forward strand.
ATGTTAACAGAGAAGAGAAGAAAATCAGGATATGAGGAGTGTGCCCTCCCTATTAATACAATTGGGTGGTAATTGGTAAGGAATTGAAAAATTTCTGGATGACTATGATTTATTTCTTTGCTAACTGGGACCATATTTAATGGGAAAGGTGACAATCTATTACACTTGTTAGGTTTCATATTCCTTATTTGATACAGAATGATAAGCAAGAGTACTTGGACGTGCAGGCCAATTTCTGGGGAAAGGTGAGACTTGGAGATGTTAATTATATTTTAAAAACATCAGCTTAGAAGTGACAGGTGAACCAGGGACTCAATAAAAACATCTAGGGGTAATGGTGAGGGAAATGAGAGAATGAGTCAAAGGCAGAAATCTGGATTGTCATAATCAAGAGGTTGCCATAAGAGGCTGAGAAAGAGAAATCAGATTGGGAAGGCTGACAAAAGAGGTAATCATGTCAGTAGGGAATAAAGGATACTCTTAATAGAGTGCTTAGGTGTTAGACACTTTACTGAGACCTTCACACTCTTTATTTCATGTCGTCCTCCCCATAGGCTCTGAAGTAATATGTTATGTTCCTAATTTTAAAAATGAGTTGAATGAAGCAGAGAACAGTTAAATTTGCTTAATGCCACACATATCTAGTAACCGTGAGAGATGAAGTTCAAACTCTGTTCTGTCTGACCGCGGCTCTCACTCTTAAATGCCCCTCTGTACCAGAATAAATTGAGAGTTGATAATGCCCAAAGCCAGAAAGTAATCAAATGGAAATTAATTAGAGAATGAAATCAAGATTGAAAGAGAGGTCATTGGCTTTAGTAGTTAGTAAGAGCAAGTTTGGTGTATTAGTAGGAATCAATTAAACCTTGGGGAATTCATGGAAAAATATTTTTTAAAATGTAACTTGGATGTAAGAAGGTTACCAAGGAATTTATAAGACAAAGATGATAGGCAGCAATGATGTCTATAGTTAGAGAAACTGAACAGTAATGGACAAGTTACTTAATAGTGTCAGTTTTCTCCCCTCTGAAATGTAAACAATCCTCAATTTGTTTTGGATGGATAAATTGAGCAACATACATACAATCTGTCAGTATGAGCAGTGGATAATAGAAGTTGAGAAGGGTAGAAACCAGACTGCAGTATGCCGGGGAGCAGATGGGAATACGGTAGTGGAGATAATGAATGTAGAGTATTTTGTAGCGTTTGACAGTGAAAAGAATTGCACCAGAGATGTGGTTGAACAGGATAATGGAATTAAAGGAGGAAGGGTCTCTAGAATAGAGAGAGAGAGAAATTGAAGATGGCAAAGCGGATGGTTCAGTGCCTTACAGGAGGTGGATAGCATAGAGTTGAATCATATGCCTGCAAAAGATTACATTTGAGTGAGCCCCCCGATTATTTGTCTCTCTCCCTTCTTTTTAACCCCTTTGAATAATGGGTATTGGGTTATCTTGCAGTGGAAATTATATTAGACAAATTGTCCGTATATCTGAGGCAGAGTCTCCTCCTTGGGCCACTAATCAGCAGAGTGACTTTGGGCAAGTCTCAGTGTCTGCTATGGACTGAATGTGTCTCCTCCAAGTTCATATGTTGATGGTATTTGGAGTAGAGTGTGGGGAGGATTTAAGTGGTAATTAGGGTTGGATTAGGCCATGAGAGTGGGGTCCTCATGATGGGATCGGTGCCCTTATAAAAAGAAGAGGAGACACACGATCTCCCAAGGTGTGTGCACACCAACGAAAGGCCATGCAAAGGGAAACTGACCATGTAGGTACCTTAATCATCTTCCAGCCTCCAGAACCATGAGAAAGTATTTTTTTGTTGTTTAATCCACTTAGTCCATATGGTGTTTCATTATAGCAGCTTAAGCTGACTGAAACGGTATTCCAGGACTTACTTGGTTTACCCATTTGTGTAATGAGGCCATTGGACTGAGAATCCTTGTAATCCTTTCCTGTTATTCCAATTCGAGTTCTGACAGTGTCTAAAATAGGTTCTTCTTGAATTTGGTACTTTTCATCTTTTCCTTTGTTCTTAACCCAACACTAATCCCTAAACTTTTGGGGGGAAAATCACAGAAGGTAGTGCAAGAATGTGTGAGTGGTTAGGGAGGGAAACTTTCAATAGTGTGCTTAGGTAAGCCCAGATGTTTACGTATTAATTATGTACATATTAGGATCAGAGATCTCACTTTTGGTTTTTCTCTCTCCTTCTCTCTCTCTCCCACCCTCTTTCTTTCTTTCCTTTATTTTGTTAAAATAAAAAACAAATGAAGGCCAGCCTTGAAAATTCCCTGAGCAGACAAAACCAATTTAGTCATACAAACAAAGCTTAGGTTAGCTTATTTACCAAGACTAACATGACCTGGGTAATTTTTTGCTTGTGCCTCTGGAAATCATCAGCAAAACTTGAACTCTTGTCCCAAATTGATATGAGGTAACCACTAATCAATTCCCTTTCATGTAAGAAAATTCTAATATTATATCCAATCACTGGAAGAATAAACGGTCACTGCTTTCTCACTATATACACTGCTTTATAACAATATGCCCCTGGGCCTCATTTCATGTTTTAGTTTGAGGGCTCCTGGTTTACAAACTGTCTTTCTGGTGTGTGCACAGTGAACTTTTACTAATTATTACTTCAGTAATTCATTGGTTTTACTTCATCTATTTTTAACTTTTGACACTTTCTTTTCATTCCTTTCTTTCTTTCTTTTTCCCTCCCCTCCCTCCTTCGAAAATGAAATTAGTAAATAGAAAACGTAGCTCCTTATATGCTATGTATTCAGATAAGATAGCTGAACCATTTTATGGATGAAACATTTTAGATAATTTTGCTTATAGATGTTAAATGTTGATTTACTCATGAATTTTTATGTTAAAATGTGTCCATTTTTTTCTAAAGAACAGAATAGGAATTCTATAGCACATATATGTGTGTATTTTCTTCACAAGTCATTTGGAAAATTTGAAGGTCAACATCTTACATGGTTTGATAGACCCTTTCCAGCTCTAATTTTATGGTTATTGCCCATTCCTATAAGTGGACATTCACATACCTTATTCTCACATCCCATACAGACCTTCACACATATTCAATCACACATACACATGCACACACACACACACACACACACTCCCCCAAAACACCCATGTGCACATATACCCACATTTCTGCCAATATGTAATAATAAGGATAAGCTGTAATAAAAATGCTTAACAAAATTATATCTATGACATTTCCAGAAAATACTCTAAACCAAATGTTTTCATACATTTTGATTTGGGGAAGAACTTTAAAGATACACTTTTTTTTTAAAGAAAAAAGTTGAAATCTCAATACATTTTAGATCTTTGATCCCATTAGCTTTTTCCCCAATTATTTCTTAGGAATAAGGTTCTTAGGAATCTTAACATAATAATGATTTCTGTATTGTGTTGGAGAAAAACGAGGTCTATGATACAGTGCTAATATGATACAGCTGAAATGCTTAATACCATAAGTCTTTCCTACCATTTCTTATCACATTAACACAGGGACAGCATTCCTCTCCTGGCCAGCTTAGTCTCCCCATTGCCTACAACTATTGGAGATTCATGAATATTTAAAAGTTGTAAAAAAGCTCTTGTTGACTCTGTGCTATGGCTTAACAGCTGAGGTTGGCTTTCTTTTTTCTTCCAGAAGTTGGATTCTCTCAAGGAAGATTCTATCACCTGCAGCGGAGCACAGCACCTGAGAGAAAGGAGTAGGCCTTGCCAGATACTTCTCAGAACACAGGAATGAAGACTCTCTGATATCCTGCTGTGTCATCCAGCTGACTACACAGGACCAATGGGCTACAGACAGCACATCTACCATGTTGGCAGCAAAAGGAGAGGTATGTATGTCCATAGAGTTTTCTATTTCTTCATTGCCAATCTTCTTGCTGACTTTCTTGCAGTTGTGGAGGTAGCAATCTGACAGTTTACTATCGATCCCCTGATAGTTTTGCATAAGTACTTTGCATGGCATTAAGCCATTTCATGTATTTGACTGTGTAATTCTGTATTATACCTGCTTCTTTCTCAATGAAAGAAAAAAAAAAGGCAGTGAATAAATCTCTATTCCCTTGTGACTTCTGATTTGTAAGTTTTTCTTTTTGCAAAGTAGATAGGGAAGACATTCATTCAATACATATAAAATGTGCTGATAGTCATCTAGAAATAGATGTATAATTTCTTAAAAAATATACTTTCTTTTGAGTACTCTCTTTTAGTTTTAGTATGACTTAGATAAAGTTACTGTGTATTAGGTGTAGGTGAATGGTCATTCAATCAATTCACATTTATTCATTGTTCAGAGACTTCGGACACTGTCCTAAGAACTGAGCACAATAAAATGAATGTACTTAAACTTGATTAATTTTTAGATCATTTTTGGAAATAGAATTGACCTTACTCAAAGAAAAATTTGGTATCAACTTTGATATAATGTTTCCTTATAATTTTCACAGCTTTAATCTTTAGCCCGTCTACAATTAGTAGTGAAGACAAGCAGAAATTACTTTAACTTTTTTTTTTAAAAATTTTTTAATTTTATGTATTTATTTTTGGGACAGAAAATCCCAAGCAGGTTCCGCATTGTCAACATGGAGCCTGATACGGGGCTCAAACTCACAAACTGTGAGATCATGACCTGAGCCAAAACCAAGAGTTGGACACAACTGACTGAGCCACCCTGGTGCCCCTAACTTCTTTTTTTAAAAAAATAAAGTTTATTTATTTATTTTTGAGGGAAGGAGAGCAAGAGCAAGAGCCAGTGAGGGAGGGGCAGAGAAGGAAGGAGAGAGACAGAATCCCAAGCAGGATCCATACCTACACAGGGCTCAAACCCATGAACTGTGAGACCAGGACCTGAGCTGAAATCAAAAGTCAGATGCTTAATCTACTGAGCCATCTGGGTGCTCAAGAATTGCCTTAACTTCTGACTTTAGTTATTATGAGCCAACAGTAATTTAATATTTATTATCTGATATTAAAATATATGATTATGAATGACTATAAGTGTCCACAAAATTCCCAATCAAGACTTAAACATTTATGACACTTATGCCGTATGACAGAAAGCCTAAATATAAGGTGGATTCTAGACATGGCATCATTCGGGCTCTTGTTCCATTCCTCTTGTATTTTCTTCTCTGTACTCTTTTCCTTACATCAATGTTTTTGTCCCCAGGCTGGCGAACCTCATGATTATGTCAAAGTAAAATTTTCACTAGACAAAGTCAGACATTGAAGATCTTATTCGAAGCTACTGGGTGGCCCCAGAAGGTGTAATGCTAAGGGAAATAAGTCAGAAAAAGATAAATATCACATGATATCATTCATATATGGAATTTAAGAAATAAAACAAACAAACAAACAAAGCAAAAAGAGACAAACAAATGAACAAAACCCCAGACTCTTAAATACAGAGAACACAGTGGTAGTTTCCAGAGGGGAAGTTGGAGGCAGGGATGGGTGAAATAGATAAAAGAGATTTAGAGTACATTTATCATGATGAGCACTGAATAATGTATAGAATTATTGAATCATTATATTGTACACCTGAAACTCATATAAAACTGTATGTTAATTATACTCCAATAAATAATAATACTAAATTATAAATGATAATAAATAATATTGCAGTAGGGGAGAGAGGTCAGAACTGAGTCTAAACTCAAGTATGGTGAAAGGCAGAGGATTTTTAAGAGCTAGGGTGGGGTGTATCATAGCCCATCTGTGTTTGCTAATTGGCTTTACCTAAAGGAAAACTAAGCTATCTCATACCTCCATGACAGGAAGTAGTTTCAGAACTTGGAGCAAACGGACTTGCAGAAGGTAGGCTCCTACTCTCCCATGGGATTGGGAGGGAGGGGCTCCATCCTCCTTCCTGATTACATTTCAAGGAGATGGCTTTAAGTCTTTGAGAAAGACAGTCCTGGTTTGTAAAACTGGCAAGAGTCTTTTTAAAAGATTTATATCTCAAAAGGGCAGAGAAAAGATTTATAATTACAAGTTTTCTAAAGTAAATCTCATGGATAAGGAAAGTCAGGGGTTGCTGAGTCAGGGGGAAGCCTGTCTAAAGTTTAGTTAGGCCTAGGGGACTGTGAAGGCTGTCTTGTTCAGTTATATCATGGTTTTCAGTAGCAATTAAAGCAGTCTGTTTCTTTAAGGTTAGTTGGAGAGAGAAGAAAATCTATCTTCCAACTATGGACTATAAATTCTTCTTCATGGTGTGGTTAGTAAACTCAGTGCACATGCTCCCTCCTAAAGAGCAGTAATGATGAACAGGAGAATGTCATCTGGTGATTGGCCTAAGCCTGGACTTCTGAGTGAAATAGGGATTCCCATTAGAAATCCTATTTCCATTAGAAATAGGGATTTTATGATTGGCTCACACTCACCCTGGAGTTGGCAACGGAGAGACTAAGTTTGAGTTAAGTTTGGGTTCTGTTGAAAAAAAGAAAGGAGAAATCAATCCTGGGTGGGCAAGAACCATTGCCACTACGTCTTATTTTAAAGATTGTCTTCATTTAAGTATGTGTTTTACTTGGGGGAGGGGTATGGGTAGCTGTTGTTTAGTGGATATAGAGTTTCAGTTTTACAAAATGAGAGAGTTCTAAAGATTGATTGTACCGCATTGTTAATATACTTAACACTATTTAACTGTATACGTAGAAGTGATTAAGATTGTACATTTTATGGCCATGCATTTTAATATAATCAAAAATTGAAAATATGTATCTATTCATGAAAATATTGGAGTAATTGAGGATAATTTAAATAAGTCAACTATTTTTATTTTCTAATCATTGTGAAATTTTGTTAAATTTTCTAATTTTATTTATTTTGAGAGAGAGTGCATGTGCATGTGTGCATGCACACGCATGAGCAAGCAGAGGAGGGACAGAGGGAGAGAGAGAGAAAGAGAGAATCCCAAGCAGGCTCTGTACTGTCAGTACAGAGCCCTATGTGAGGCTCGATCTCATGGACTGTGAGATCTGAGACCTGAGCTGAAATCAAGAGTCAGATGCCTAACTGACTGAGTCACTCAGGTGCCCCATGTTTTTAATTCTTAAGTATATATTTTGTTCTTAAGGATATTTTAATTTTAATTTTTGTCTCATAATAATATGAATCAGGAAAAACACTGCAACATTGAACATGATTTACTCTTCTCTGAAAATATTTATCATATTAGCCTGTTAAAGATGTTGGAGTTAATTAGTTTATCTTCATTACAAAAGGCAGAAAAATAAATGCGGGAATATAAGACATTTTCAACCCACAAATCATTTAGAAAACTGTGAACTTACTCCTTATACACATCTAAAACTGCCCAATGCATTGTCTCCCCTACAAGAATACATACAACTTTTAGCTGTCCTATAAGGAAGTGAGTGGCTTTTGCTTCTGAAAATATAATATGGAAAAAGCTTTGATTGTATTAAGAAAGTAATTTTAAAAGTTGGAAATAGATATAAAAATGGATATAGAAAGATACTTAAGACATAAAAATATCTTATAGATACATAATATATAATATTGCAGGACAAAGTTTCAAAAGTTAATGTCCCCTGAGAAAGTTATTTTGGAACAAAGTAAAGCATGCAACTTTCCTAATCATGATAAAACTTCTAAAATAAATGTGAAATACTTCTCCATTAAGATAAGATTTATGGGTTCTGTTTTATGAGTCATTAGGACAAGAAAGTGCTTCTTGAAATAAGAAGGACCTATGCCAGCTTGTAAAGAATTAATAAAATTGGATAATGACTATAATTGTTTACTTAAATTTTGTTTTTCTAAAATGTAAACTTACAAGTTTACTAACTTTTAGATATAAATTTTATAAATTCATTCCAAGATTATTCAGAGTACTTATATGTCCCCTATAACTCCATTCAAGTAAGGGAAGCATAATTTACCCAAACAAGTTGGTTCTTGATAATTTAATTGGATGGTTTATTTCACAAACTCAACATTTACCTAACCAGTAAAGTAGAATGTTAAAAAGTGGAAGTAGAGTTATATATTATTAAACCCCCTTAATTATCAACCTCAAACAACCATGTACTTTTGAATGTCTGAAACTCAGGGGATAGGAGGGGGAGCAGAGGAGAAATAGAACCCAAAGCCACCTGGACAAGCTATTCTAAATCCATTTGATAAAATTGTGAAGTTATCTCATTCTCAGTCTTTCAGAGTACTTTTTGTTTTCAGGGAAAACACCTATTTTAAGGAAGGGATTACATACCTGTAGGTATTACCAGTGTATTTTTTTTTTTTTACAAATATAAAGTTTGCTATATAAAAAAGTTCAGGCATAATTTTCTATTTAGTTTGAGACCTAGTTATTAGCATTCATATTATGAATTTGTATATTTTGATAATTTTTAGAACTGAATTAATAGTGATTATTTGGGATCACTTAGCTGTTCTATGTGTAAAATTACTTATAATTGGGGAATTATTCACCATTTCTTGCCAATAGCATATTCTCATGTTTTACTTTATTTTTTTTAATGTTTACTTATTTTTGAGAGAGAGAGCAGGAGAGAGGCAGGGAGAGAGAGAGAGAGAGAGAGAGAGAGAGAGAGAGAATCTGAAGCAGGCTCCAGACTCTGAGCTGTCAGCACAGAGTCTGATGTAGGCCTTGAACTCATGAACCTTGCAATCATGACCTGAGCTAAAGTCAGATGCTTCACCGACTGAGCCACCTAGGAGCCCTATTTTACTTTAAATAAAGCAGCAGCAATACAGTGTCATTGGACAAGTACTACCAGGAGAGAAATAATAGAAAAAAAAAGTGTGTGACATCAATGTTTTCTGTTTCTCTTTCTATAAAAAATTCTATAAAGTGTGTAGCCATTATTTAAAAAAGAAAAAAAAGAACATTAGAAAAGCAAATGAAACGCTAACAATATCGCTATTAATCCAGCCAAACTTTAGGAAAAGAAAAGCATCCAGATATTTAAATCTAACACTACAAGCTGCCTTTAGCCTGTGGACATTTGCTTATATAGAACTGGGCAGTTTTTGGCAATATTCAAGGAAAAAGAAATAAAAGCCAAAACCAGGTTTTGCACAAGACAGAGTTTGATACCTTTCCCCACCTGAATCTGAGACTTGATGGTTTACAATTTCATGGAAAAAGTGATTGGAATTATCAGGACCTCATCAATAATTACAGTTCAGTGTTCTGGTACCTGAATGGTCCAGTAAACTTCACATGTATAATTGAACTCAATATTTCCTGGAAATATATTGCCTATAGGATTCCAGATGAAGCTGGAATGAAATTCTTTCCTGGGAAGAAGATCTGCTAACCCTGACCTCAAATTATCCCGTAAATTAATTTTCACACAGTGTTCAAGTTATAGCCTAAAATAACTAGACATACAATAAGACTTAATGAATAAAAATCAGTGAAAAAGCTAAAAGACACGACAGCACAAAAACTTGAGACATTGAAATTATCAGACACAGGCTATAAAGTAACTGACTTTGAAAGACATGGGGGAAATCCTGGAAATTATTACAGAGAGCAAGAAAATTTTAAAATCAAATACTGATTTGGAAAATAATCAAATAGAAACTCTAAAAGTGAAAAACACAAAAATGAAAATGAAAAACTACAGATTAAACACAACTATATGAAGGTTATGAATCAGAATTATTGAAGAATACAGAGAAAAATTTGGAAAATACAAAATAGAAAATAAGAGACGTTGAGAATACTATGAAAATTATAATAATCTATTACTCTCTTCTGTAATATGTGTTTACAATAGAATGAGAAAGTTTGATTTTTTTTAATTGAACCTGGAATACTATGCCCAATGAATTATATATTTCAAAATCACTTTCAAAATACATATTTTCAAACAAACATAAACATGCAGCTCACCACCCAGAGAACTACACTAAAGGAGATTATAAAGGACATGTGTAAGTGTAAGGGAAAGTGAACTGAAGTGGAAGATTTGAGGGATAAGAAAGAATGAGGAGCCAAAGCAATGCAGTAAATATCTGGGGGCGGTGGCGGGGGTGGGGGGACAAATGAGCATTAATTGTATAACCCTACCAAACAGAGAAGAAAATAAAACCATTTTGGATTACGAAATAGAGAATTAAATACAGAAATAGTACATAAATGACAAAGAATAAACCATTTCAGTACTTTAATATGATTACTTTAACAAGTAAGAGAGCAAAGATTTTGATTGAAGTTACATTTGGTAAGTAGAGGATGCATGTTGAAATCCAATGAACCAATACAAAAAACCTGATTTTCAAATCAACCTCCTACCCCTTATCAAGCTTTACAATTAATTTTAAGGATACAAGTGATAAAGAGGCTCTGCATAGCAGGGAGGGTACGGGCACTGAGGTAGCTGACCAAGTCTTTCTTTCTCTGGAAAGATATCCAGGGGGCGCCTGGGTGGCGCAGTCGGTTAAGCGTCCGACTTCAGCCAGGTCACGATCTCGCGGTCCGGGAGTTCGAGCCCCGCGTCGGGCTCTGGGCTGATGGCTCAGAGCCTGGAGCCTGTTTCCGATTCTGTGTCTCCCTGTCTCTCTGCCCCTCCCCCGTTCATGCTCTGTCTCTCTCTGTCCCAAAAATAAATAAAAATGTTGGAAAGATATCCAGTCTGTGGTCCAGCCAGGAAGTCATTTCTAAGTGAGGTACATAAGTTATTACCTCACACAGCTGGGAGTGTTCATTCATGTCCATTTCATGTTCCCAGCTTACACGATGTATTTGTAGAGATAAATGCTTCATAAATTTATGGATTCTAAAAGGCTTATTATTATAAGTAATCATTTAGCCTGAGATTCCTATTTAAAACATTCCATTGATAAAGACTTACCTCCTAGAAAATATCGTTAATCTATTTACCTAGAATACCAGGAATCGTATTGATCAGGAAATTAGACCACGTTCACCTGCCTTGTTTTCTTTCCCCTGGGTATATCCTTCCTGTAATCTAGAAAGGAATGAATTAGAGGTTAGCTGTTTAACTCCTTTCTTTCCACTATAGTAACCAATAAAAGAAGCAAAATATGTAAGTTTCACATTGGTAGAAAATACAAAGTGGAATGGTAAGAAGATAATCCTTTAATACTACAGAAAGCAAAAACAGAAAAAACAGAGGACAAATAGAAGCATAAAATAAGATGATAGAATTCAATGTAAATTTTGCAGCAATCATATTATATCTTAGTGTACAAGTATGTTTGCATTCAAAGATGATAATCATTTGATAAAAATAAAATCTAATCATAACTGGTTTATGATAAACCTGAAATATAGTAATATAACAAGTTTTAATGTAACACTTACATTCAGATAGGCATGGAAATACCAAGCAAAAGAAAGCAATGTAAAGTATATGGATGACATTCAAAATATGCTGTATTGCAAAAAGCATTCTTAGAAATAAAAGTTACTTCAAAATGGTAAAAAAGCATTCAGTTCACCAAGGAAGTATGCTATTTTAACTCATGTCTCAATAATGTTCTTAAATTGTGCAAGGCAATTGAAATAAATCCATAATCATAGTGGCGATTCTATCTATATATTGATTGATTGATTGATTGTCATCCAAATCGAGCTGGGCATTCATTTGTTCAGCAAATAATTGTTCAGTGCCAGCTGTGTATCAACAACCATTTTTTCCCCAGGTATAATTGACAAATACAATCATAATGTTTTATGAAGTGTACAATGTGATGATTTCATATGCATATACATTGTGAAATGATCACCCCAATCAAGCTAGTTAACGTATTCATCACCTTACATAATTATTATTTTGTGTATGTGTGGTGAAAACACTTAAGATTTATTCTCTTAGCAAATTTCAAATATATAATACATTTTTATTAACTCTAGCCACCACCTCTGCATTAGGTCTCCAGAACTTATTCTTTTTAAAACCTAAAAGTTTGTAACTTTTGGCCAACATCTCCCCTCCCCACCGCCCCTGCCCCTGCCCCCCATTGCCACTGTTTGACATTCTGTTTCTCTGAATTCAACTTTTTTTTAAAAAAAACTAGATTTCCCATATAAGTGATACTATACAGTATTTGCCTTTCACTGTCTGGTTTATTTCACTTGGCCTAATGCCCTCCAGATTAATCCCTGTTGTTGCATATGACAAGATTTCCTTCTTTTTATTGGCTGGATAATGTTTATTTACCCACTGATCAACATTTAGGTTGTTTCCCATGTCTTGGTTGTGGTAAATAATGCTGCAGTGAATATAGAGGTGCAGTTATTTTTTTCAATATAGTGACTTCATTTCCTTTAAAAAAATGTCTAGCAGTGGAATTTCAGATCATGTGGTGATCAATTTTTAATTGTTAGTTAGTTGTTTTTTTTTTTTTTTTGAGAAATCTCTATATTGTTTTCCATAGTGGATGTACCAATTTACATTCTTGTTCCCACCAATAGTACACAAGAGTTCCCTTTTCTCTACATCTTCACTGACATTTATTACCTCTTGCCTTTCAGATAATAGCCATTCTAACAGGTGTGACTTGCCTTTCCCCATGATCAGTGATGTTGACGTCATTTCATATACCTATTAGCCATTTGCAAGCCTTCTTTGGAAAATCATCTACTCAGGTCCTTTGCTCATTTTTTAAATAAATTTTATTTATTCATTTATTTATTTCGAGAGAGAGGGTATGTGTGAGCAGGGAAGAGGGGCAGAGGGAGAGAGAGAGAATCTTAAGCAGGCTCCACACACTGTGCAGAGCCCAAATGACCATGAGATCATGACCCAAGTAGAAATCAAGAGTCGGCCACTTAACTGACTGAGCCAACCAGGTGCCTGACTTTGCTCATGTTTTAATGGAGGTATTTAGGGTGGGTTTTTTTGCCATTGAGTTGTAACAGTTTCTTATATATTTTAGATATTAACTCCTTATGAGAGATATGGTTTACAAATATTTTTCCCATTCTATAGGTTGTGTTTTCATTTTGTTGACGGTTTGCATAGCTGTGCAGGAGATTTTTTTAATTTTATTTTTTATTTTTTATTTTTTTAAAATTTACATCTAAATTAGTTAGCATATAGTGAAACAATGATTTCAGGAGTAGATTCCTTAATGCCCTTACCCATTTAACCTATCCCCCCTCCTACAACCCCTCCAGCAATCCTCAGTTTGTTCTTCCTATTTATGAGTGTCTTCTGTTTTGTCCCCTCGCTGTTTTTATATTATTTTTGTTTCCCTTCCCTTATGTTCATCTGTTTTGTCTCTTAAAATCCTCATATGAGTGAAGTCATATGATTTTTGTCTTTCTCTGACTGCCTAATTTCACTTAGCATAATAGCCTCTAGTTCCATCCACATAGTTGCAAATGGCAAGATTTCATTCTTTTTGATTGCCAAGTAATACTCCATTCTATGTATGTATGTGTGTATATATATATACCACTTCTTCTTTATCCATTCATCCATTGATGGACATTTGGGTTCTTTCCATGCTTTGGCTATTGTTGATAGTGTTGCTATAAACATGGGGTGCATGTGTCCCTTCGAAACAGCACACCTGTATCCTGTGGATAAATGCCTAGTAGTGCAATTGCTGGGTATAGGGTAGTTCTATTTTTAGTTTTTTGAGGAACCTCCATACTGTTTTCCAGAGTGGCTACACCAGCTTGCATTGCCACCACAGTGCAAAAGAGATCCTCTTTCTCCACATCCTCACCAACATCTGTTGTTGCCCGAGTTGTTAATGTTAGCCATTCTGACAGGTATAAGGTCGTATCTCATTGTGGTTTTGATTTGCATTTCCCTGATGATGAGTGATGTTGAGCATTTTTTCATGTGTCAGTTGGCCATCTGGATGTTTTCTTTGGAGAAGTGTCTATTCATGTCTTTTGCCCATTTCTTCACTGGATTATTTGTTTTTTGAGTGTCAAATTTGATACGTTCTTTATAGATTTTGGATACTAACCCTTTATCTGACATGTCATTTGCATCTTCTCCCATTTGTATGTAAAGTCTTTAAGGATTAGGTTGGCTTGTCCTCTCTCCTATGGTGGTTTATCTGGGCTTCTTTACAGAATGTTGTCTCATGGTTCTCAAAGAGCAGAAGCAGAAACTCCAGTGAGGAGTGAGACCTAATCTAGGAAGTAGAGCAATTTCATTTCATCCTCATTTCATTGGTTAAGACAAGTCAAATTCTAGCCCAGATTCAAGAGGAAGGGAAACAGACTGTTTTTTAATGGGTTGAATAATGATAGCAGTTACATTGCTGAGGGCATGGACAAAGAGAGGCATGTTTCATTGCAACTCTCAAGTGTAACTGTCAGCCATATAAGTAAAAGAAGAAGACCAAAAAAAAAATTGTAAATGAAGGAAAAATAAGAAAATGTAAAAAAAAAAAAAAAAAAAAACAAAAACAAAAAAAAAAAAAACAAAAGAATAATCAGACCACTACTTGGCTCTGAATAATATTTGTACAACCATTATAATAATGTAAATATTTGTCAATTTGAATACAGAGTGATCATTTTGGGAAGGTGAAATGGTCATCCAGTGTCACAAAATATCAACACTTAATTTATAAAATGAATAAATTAAGGGAAAGTAGCATAGTATCACATTGTTAAAATTTGGAGTAAATACTTGAACAAATAACTTGAAGAATTGAAAGTTGTTGCCAGTAGGGAGTGGTTTGTAGACTGGCAAAACCAGGAATTCCTGCTTTACCTAGGGGCCTTTTGTCAATGTTGTAATGTGCATACAAGGATTATGATTATTAAACTTTTAAGGAAAATCAAAAGCAAATGAAACCAAATACATACAGAAATAAAAATAACTAAGCTGATGGTTTTTTCCTAAAAAGCTTGATTATCCTGCCTAGAACAAATTCTTCCAATAATTAACTAGCATTATCTAAGATACTGAATAAGGCAAAATCTCTCTACACACTGTAAACTAGGATCTGAAATGAGCCTGTTTACTTATATTGACAGACTCCAGAAGGAAGTTTTTCTAATTGCAAGTCTGAAGAGAATGCCCTTTTAAAAAGGCATAGACTGTGCTTAATCACCCAAATAAGTCTTCAGAAATTTGAGAGGACTCAGAAATTCAACCTGAAAGCTGGGCAAATGTACCTTTTGGGGGCAAATGTGCCATACCAGAACAGCCAGAAGAAGAATCTTTGGACTAACAAGGCCTGAATCCATTCCTGGATTGCACCAACAAACCTTTGGTAGGAAATCTTTGTGGTTGTTGGTGAAGCGTGGGCTGCAGGAAGTGAGGACCATCAGTGGTGCATTACATTTTGCAAAAGAGTCCCAACAATCCAAGCCAGGAAAGAAGCCCTTGTAAGCATCCAAAGGGTTTTGCATTTTTTATATTATGCTTTGCATTTAGTTTGCATACAATTCCATATTACAGTTTTTTTTTTTATGAGCCCCTTCTCTTTTAAGAACCTAGCATACAGGAAAAGAATATCCTATTTCAATTCAGGAAAACAGCAGTAAAAGAAAGCCTGTTTGATATGAGGATTTGAAATGGGAGCTATGCATATGAACATACTTGCAAGCTGGGAAATGAAGGTGTAATTTGAGTAGAAACTATTTTTGCATACTATTTTTATTGCATTTATGGAAAATACCCATGGCAAAATGAATGTAAAAATATGCTGTATCATGTTTAGGATGACTGTATCTAGGCTGTAGGATTCTGGATTTCTTTTTTAACCTCAAATGGTTGTATTTTCTGTAGTAACTATAAACCACTTTTATGATAGGAAATAGCTATATTAATTTTTAAAAAGACTTAATAGGACAGTGACTTTTATATTGGAAAAATAGGAAAAGAAGCACCAGAACAAATTCTGGACGTGATCAACTTAGCAGGATGATTGTATTTGGTAGCAAAAATAACAAAAGAAAAGTCAGTTCCTGCACAGGGTGGGCAACTGTCGACTGGTCCTTTTGGTAGCTCCCTCCTCTTTTAATGCTCTTGGCATTCTTGACCACCAGGGTTATAACTCCGTCCCCACTTTTTCTTGATCCTAATTGGGTCTCTCCTTCTAAGATGGTTAGTAAGTTCATAATATTCTTATATGCCCTTTACTTCCTGATAGCACTCTGGCAATGTAAACAACATTGTGAAGGTGTATGAGTTGACCTCATTAGATGGTATGAAACTATTTATTTAAAAGAACTTAAACCTTATACCTCAATGAGGTACACATGGATACCTCAATATAGTATAATTTGTAGTAAAAATTAATACGTAAATGCAAAATCATCTATTGGCTTCTCTTGTACACCTTCCCTCCCATTAAGGGTACAGCCTATCTCCCTGCTTGTTGACTTTGGGCTTGGCCACTTGATTTATTCTGACCAAGGAAGTATTAGCAGATATAAAGAAAACAGAAGCTTAAACTGTGCTTGTGTGGTCGTCTCAGCCATTGCCATAAAAGGAATTTAGCAAGATTATCTCACCGGTCCAAAGAAGATAAGAGACATGTGGAACTGAGCTGCTCCCAGATGGGCCCTGCTCCAGTCAACCACCCAGGCATGTGAGCAATAATAAATTATTGCTATTTTGAGCCACTAAGTTTAGAGATGCATTGTTTTTTTGTTGTTATTGTTGTTTTATTTTGAAAGAGAGAAAGAAAGAGTGGGAGAGAGGCAAAAAGAGAGGAAGAGAGAAAATCCCAAGCAGACTCCACGTTGTCAGCATGGAACCCAATGAGGGCCTCAATCCCACAAACTGTGAGACCTTAATCTGTGCTGAAATCAAGAATCATTCTCTTAACTGACTGACCCACCCAGGTGCTCCTAAAGATGCATTGTTATACTGATATAGAAATTGTTACTGGTAAGTGGGATGCTGTAGTTATATATGTATATATTTAGAATTGGGAAGTGGTAGGTTCAGAAACCTGTTAAAAGATATAAGAGCATTGTTACAGGATGCTTTAAAATTTGCAAGCTGTGTTATATGTTACATGATAGTACAGTGACTAACTGTCACAGTTTGTCTGGAACTGAGAGGTTTCTTGGAATGTGGGACATTTAGTGCTAAAACTGGGAAGGGTCGTGGGCAAATCAGGATGAGTTGATGACCATGTGAAATGTTGAAACATTTGGTAGGGTTGTCTGGAGTAAAATGTAATGTGGTAAATGGACCTTAAAACCTTGTCCACTTGAGTAAGACGATAGCGAGGTAGATATCAAAATCATGAGAGGTGCATGTAATACTATTCTGCAACTCGTAGGATCAGGGAAGAATTGTCCACTTTGCAAGCAGAATTGCTGGCTTGGAAGCTAGGACTTTTTCTCATTTCTAGACTCTTCTGCCAGCAAAATTTCAAAACAAAGGTGCAGACCGTGAGATATATGCCCAGAGTAAAAACCAAGTCAAGGATATGACCCCAATACCCTTCTGTTAAATTCTCTACAAGTGATAAGGTGGTTTCCAGTGGACACTTTCACAGGCAGTAGGTCTCCTAGAAAACATATGGGCCAACATGCCCAAAACACAAAAAAATTAAGTCTGGAGAGAAAGACATTTACCTCCAAGAATTGTGGAATCAGATACATAGAATGCCCACAAGGTATTTGAAAGACGTATCTTACAAAAGTGCCATAAATCTGAACTGAAAGGTACTAATGCTGTTTTAAATCATAAAAAAAAAAAAAAAAAAAAAAAAATGTTTCTGGGCTCCCAACTTGCTGCACAAAGAAACAGTCTCAGAAAGGGAAAGATGTTTCATTGCCAAAAAAAAATTCATTTTACAATGCTGTCTTCAAATATGATGAAAGAGGATGAAAAACACGTGAAGCAGCTCTGAACACACTGAGCTCAGGCCAGGAACAGACCTCCCCTTGGCCTATTCACAGACGGTGAGAATAAATGCTTGTTCTAAGCCACTTAATATTGGGATGGTTTGTTACAGTCAGCAACAGCTGGCTGACACAAAGCCCTTTGTATATGCTCACAAATCAATGTGAGACTCCATCCCTACTTAATTTTTTAATTTTTTATTTTCTTTTTTAATGTTTATTTATTTTTGAGAGAGAGACAGAGAGACAGAGAGTGAGCGGGGAAGGGGCAGAGGGAGGGAGACATAGAATCCGAAATGGGCTCCAGGCTCTGAGCTGTCAGCATGGACCCCGATGCAGGGCTCAAACTCGGGAATCGTAAGGTCATGACCTGAGCCAAAGTCGGCCGCTTAACCGGCTGAGCCACCCAGGCACCCCTCCATCCCTAATTTAAAGGAAATTTAAAGGTGGTAGAAATAACAGACGCCTCCAAGAACAGCATATCTTCTTGTTCTAATTGCAAGATGAATATTTAATACATATTCATTGACTTGGTCTATAGCTTAAGGTTGCTAAGCTGTATTTTGGAATATGGGACAGATATGCTCCGTATCTTAATATTATTGTAATATCTGGGGAATGTGGCCCATTCCTTGTATGATTGATGCTAAAAAGTAAGGTGGAAATTAGAAGTAGTAAAGCATATGTGATATAAATCAAAATATTCTGCTGTAGTCAATCACATGGCAAATAGCTTATAATCTTGATATGATATTTGGTTATGTTTTCACATTAGAAAGAATGCCTCAATAAGGTTTAGAGCTCCAAATATTATGAAAATGTCAAGGTTACAAATAGACTCAAAGTAATTATAAATTATAGAATTTTAGTATATAAAGTGAAAAGCAAAATAAACACATAATTAGATGATTGAGCAAAATGCTTTTGCTATGTTTTAGAAAATAGGTTTTACATGTGAGTAATAAAAACTAATAAAAACTACTAATTATTATTTTATTATTTTAATTAATGTTTATGGTTTATTTTATTTCAACTACTTTAAAATAATGCTATCCGTTTTATATTTCCAGAAATTGCATCTCTATAGTTTTCAAAGCAGAACGATTTCATAGCAGCATTAAAGACAAAAAAGTTGACATGCAAAAAAACGAATGAATGAAGTTAATTTTTCACTTATCAGAAAAGAATTTCCCACTATTCCAGTTATAATACACATTGAGTAATCAGTCAAAGCCATTTTTTGAGTGCTTACTTGGGGCAAAGCACAGGGGGAATATATAAATGTTTCCTTATCCTTTTAAATGTCATTTAAATAAAAGAAGCAGAGAGAAAAAGAAGCGAAAAGTTGAAATCCCAAATATTAGAAATGTATTGTATAAATATAAATTTCATTTGTAAAAACTCACTAAAACATCTGAAGAATAATTGGAGTGAATAGAATTCAAGGAAACTTCCTGAGGTTCTCAGAAAATAACTCTGGTTTATAAAAGTAAATGCATTGCTGATTAATGCCATTCACTCTTTTCTTAAATACGTAACATACAATCACCTCCATTCCCAGAAAGTACATTTTAACTTCAGTCTCTAACAACAGAACTCAGTGACTGTATAATTATGTGATTCAATCAGGGAATAACCTTCTTACCAACTTTCTTATTAATTCACTTCTGCTTCACAATCGGAGAAGCCATCAACCTTCCTATGAGAGCGGCTCTGTCTCAGAATAGTGAGAACTTTACCCTGAGAATTGACACCTAGGCTACACTGGTCTAGAGTTACTGTCTGGAGACACTTGCATCATTACCACTCATCTATCTGTTCATTGCATAAACCTTCACTTTGGCAATGAGGAGGCTAAAAATAGCCAAACATCCACAAAAATGTTGTTCCGACTTCATACTCCACTAGTCATCAAGTAAAATGATCTTGTCGTCACTCTGTTGAAAATAAAAAGGGAAACACTATTTAGATTTAACATGCCCAAGCTCCACTTTGCCTCCTCTGCTCTCACCTCCCACCTACTCTTCCTCTGATTTTTTTTTTTTTCTCTCGGTAAATGTCACCACGATCTACCGCACTGCCTAAGCTGAGTACATCACAGTCATCTTTGCTTTTCTGTCATATATCCGGGTTCAGATAACTTACAAATTATCTTTCTCTGTATTTTTAACTTTCATTTCCACTGTGCCTGGCCCATCATATGAATTCAATAAATGATAACTGTTACTGTACACTCCTCAGCAAGGCCCTTTGCTGCAGTCTACTTTCCTAATCTCATCTCTAGCTGTATCTTCTCATGCTCACTGGACTGTACAGTGTTTCCTAAACATGTACTTTCAGACAGTGATTTTGCACAGGCTCGGAGCTCTGTTTGGGCTGTCTTCACCCAGTTTTTCTACCAGGTGAACTGCTACTCAATATCAAATTCGCAGCCTACATGAAAATTAATGACATTTAATTAATGACATTCCCTGACATTTAATGAACTCCCTGATTATGTTCCTATCAAGTTTTCTATCCACTTTTATTTATTTATTTATTTATTCATTCATTCAATTTTAGAGAAAGAGAAAAACAGAGAGAGAGAGAGAGAGAGAGGGATAGAGAGAGAGAGGTAGCATATGAATTGGGAAAGGGGCAGAGGGAGAGAGAGAGAGAATCTTAAGCAAGATCCATGCCGGGCATGGAGCCTGACATGGGGCTCTAACTCACAACTGTGAGATTATGACCTGAGCCAAAATCAAGAGTTGGACACTAACCAACGGAACATCCTCAAGTTTTCTGTCCATTTTTACTATGTCACTTGTCACTATGCATTTTAAATGTTTACTCTTGTTTCCTATGATTGCATCCTGAGAGTAGGAGTCATGTCTGATTTATTTTTGAATTTCCAGAGAATACCAGAGTGCTTCAAATAGTAAAGGTGCTCAATAAGCTGTTGATAGTTTTCTGTCCTCTATGCAAACATTAAAGATCTCATGATTTATAAAAGACTTGAATGTAATAACGGTGTCTGTGCCATGCCAGGTGCAGAAGTAATCGTCATTTGGAACCACAGATGATAGAAATTTTCATTAGGCCACTTAAAGTGCTATAGATGCAGATAAGTCTGCCAAATTTATCATATAAAAATACAGCACCTGCAGTTAAATTTGAGATCAGAGAGACAATAAGTAATTTTTAGTATAAGTGGGTCTCAAATATTGCATGGGACATACTTACACTAAAAATTTGTTTAGTCTCTGTCTGACCTTCAAATTCACCTGGGCATCCTGTTTTTATCAGGCAATCTTACAGGTCAAAGGGAAGTAGAAAGTGTACAATGGACGATAAGCAGTAATTACGGTAACTATAAACCCTGGTTTGCCCTCAGGAGGACTGGTTTACATTTACTGTCTTCATTAACTTTCTCACTTCATGATCATTTCCACTTAGACCCTCAAATATGACTACATTTGGATGATCACAGCATGTGTCAGTAGTGGCTCAAATCATTATTTAGCAGAGATGACAAGTATAATATTGTGAAAAGTTCTAGCAATACACTGTTAAAATTATTACAAACCCAAACGTTCAACTTTGACAGCAGAGGAATGCAGTTGGAAGAGTGACATTTCTGGACAGGGTGAAAAATGGTGGATGGAATTGGAGACGCTCATTCAGCTAATGTGGGAAACAGAGGGTAAGTACTGTCATGTATATTATAATGTTGAACAGGGTGTAAATAAATGTATTGGATGTCACTTTAGCGAGGGCGGGGATAGTAGCAAATTTAGAAGGCAGGACCGTTAGGACCCTAACTACCTGACCTTTTCAACCTCTCTAGTTTCCCCTTGCAGCATTTTCCCTCTTGTGCAATCTGGTTCACTTACTTTGTCCCTCTTTTGGTTTCCTGAATGCAACTGTCTGCCTCCCTCTTCAGAACCTGCACATGTGGTGTTTGGTGTTCCTTACTCTGACCAGTCTTTCCTCCCCTCCTTTCCTCTGGGCACCCTCCATTACTGTCCCCCCCCCTTCCATTTAATTTCCCTTTTATGCTATACTACTTTTTAAAAAATTTATTTGTTTTGAGAGAGAGAGAGGGAGAAAGAGAGGGTGGGACAGTGAGAGAGGGAGAGAGAGATCCCCAAGGAGGCTCCGTGCTGTCAGCACAGAGCCTGACTTGGGGCTTGATCCCACAAACCGTGAGATCATGACCTGAGCTGAAATCAAGAGTCAGATGCTTAACCAACTGAGCCACCCATGCACCCCACATGGGTGTCTGCGTGTGTTTGCGTGTGGGTGAGCCCCTGGAGGATATCAGGTTTCCCAGCTAAACATTAACTTTATTTCCCTTCTCTAATATTTATCTCCATTTATAATAATGTATTTGTGCTGTTATTTGGTTATTGTATATCTTCTCTATTGCACTTTCTATGATTTCAATGTATTCAACACATCTAGCATGAAATAAATACTCGCAGCAAGTATGTGTGACTATAGGGAAAGAGTTTAATAGAAGTAAAATTTAATAAAGACTCCAGCTGTCCAGATGCAGAATGGGCTGCCTTTAAATTACTGAGCTTGTGATCACTTGACATTTTTAACCAAAGGATGAATGACCATCTGTCAGTGACAAGGATGTTCCAGAAGGTTTATACAAAAAATGGAGTGGGAAGTTGATGGCCCCTAAAGTCTTTTCTGACCTTTATATTCTGTGACTTACAAATGAACTTTACAATACAACTTGCTTATAATATAGAACTGCCAGTATTTTTCAATCTTAATTATCCTGAAATATGAATAGAATGAGACCCACTGATTATTGAACATTGAATTTCTGATAAATATTGATTAAGTCAGTGAGAGTGAGAGATGGTTTTCTTTATTTTTTTTTTCTTTTTCAGGGAAGGATTTGAAGGCACGCTTTAATTCATGGAGGTGCCAAGTGGAAGTTTGCGGTAGATTGAGATTTAGAACTCAAGATTCAAGAACTCTCCTTTGCATATCGGATAGTGAGTTTCTGAATTCTTTAATCTTTCAAAGCCTAAGGAAAAGAAGCCTAAGGAAAATAATGTGAAAGCATTCTCAATTTCCTAAGGTAAAGTAACCTCTACATCCAGCCAGGATGGGGCTTGAACTTAAAACCCCAAGCTCAAGAGTTGCATGCTCTACTGACTGAGCCAGCCAGACACCCCTAGCAAATGCTTTTTAAATATTAGTGCATTAGGCCCTGATAAGAAAGAACCCTCCAATAGAAACGCTTTTAAATTTTAAATTTACAGAAGAGGAAACTAAGATAAATAGGTATTTCAGATAAATAGATGTTAAGTCAGTTGACTGAGGCCATAGGTTGTAAGTAGTGAAACTAAGATTTGAACCAAGTCTGGTTGCAGCTTGATACTGTTAATCATTGTGTGATGGCAACTGCAGTTGTAACAGTACAGGAGGATAAGAGTGAAAGTATCTTGCCCCATTCCTTCCTCATGTCTTTTACCACTTCTTAGAGGCAAGCATACTTAGCCTTTGGTGTTCTAACTATGTCTGGTAGATATCACCATAACTTTAAGCACCTTTAAATGCCTTTATTTACCATTTTTTTATGTGTGCATTGAACACACTACTTGTAATTCTTTTTCAACCTCCATCCCCATATTTTTGTTACTTTGTTCTGGTTATTTTAGTTCCTTCCCTTGATCGTTTAGAAAATATACTTAAATATCAAAATTTGATCCATCAACTTGAGATACTTTTAATCTAGATAACCCTTCTCTTTTCTCCTCTTCTTTGTGAGCCAGGACATTATATTATCAAAATTTACATAAATTCCATTTTTAAAAGGAAACATAGTTGCTTTAAAAGCTAAAAACCATTTAAAAATAATTGTCAAATCATGTTTATATAATCATTATTTAATTTAGAACCAAATACTGTGAAAAACCTATAATCCAATGCCATTAAAATCTGAGATCATTTTAACTTCTTTCCTTAAAATTGTTCAAAATTATGCTACATTTTTCTTTGCTTAAATGAAGACCAATGCCTTTATCATACAGCTCTAAGGATTTTCTGTATTTTATTTACTTTATTAAAGAGATATTATAATGGCCCCCTGATTCATTGGTCATATATGTCAAATATTAGATTCAATTTTATAAGTAATCATTGCAACAGAGTTTACAACATTGTTATTTCCTACAACAATATCAGTATTTATACACATAAATATACATAAATGAATCACTCTTTATACTTAAAGATTTTTACAGATAAGCATAATTATATATTTGTATAATAGGAAAAATTATATAATATTATTATATATGTAAACATAAATTATATCAGTTTGAAATTTGTCAGTGTTATATAACATGTGGTCTTAGTTCTTTAGTTAATAGGAACCATTGATATGCCTATGATAATTCTTTAGTCCCCAAGGAATATAAAATAATTATACCAAGAACCCTATTGAAACAATTTTAACACTGAGTTACCCTTTCCTCACTAGGTCAGCTAGTCGTCTCGACAAAACCAGTAATTCTGAGACTTTTATCTTTTTTAAGATTTTTTTTTTGAGAGGGGGTAGGGGCAGAGAGAGAGAGGGAGAGAGAATCTCAAAAAGGCTCCGCATTCAGTGCAGAGCCTGTAGTGGACCTCAATTCCATGACCCTGGGATCATGACCTGAGCTGAAATCAAGAGTCAGACACTCGACCAGCTGTCACCCAGGCATCCCAGTAATTCTGAGACTTTTAAACAAACCCAGTTCACTTTGTCCAGTACATGAAGATATTATGGTTGCTTACTGTGGTTCTCATTTAAATCTTCAAGGGAACTTTTTAGTGTATTCTCATCATTAGATGCAACTTTTTTATCCGCTTCTTATAATGGTGTTGAAAAAGATAGTAAATATTCTGAATGGCCTAGTTGCTGAGATTTGTTAAAGGAACATGGACATGCCTCACTCACAAGTTTATATCTTTCCTATCCCACCTAACGGGAGGATCCAGGAGAAAAAGAAAAGGGGAAAGACACATAATTAGTAGGATGGCAATAATCTAAGGAAAGCAACGGAAAATGATGTCTCCTGTACTAATGTAAATCTATTAAGAGCATACATATTTTATTCATATGGACAATTATATTTCCCTGGATATTTTGCTATTGGAGTTACTCAACATCTAATTTTTTAACATAATTGTTTCCATCCCATTTGAAATATTCAGATTTGGCCAACTATACCATAATAACATTAAACATGCATGTAATATTAATACTAAAATTTTAAATC
This sequence comes from Lynx canadensis, assembly GCF_007474595.2. Classification (NCBI taxonomy): domain Eukaryota; kingdom Metazoa; phylum Chordata; class Mammalia; order Carnivora; family Felidae; genus Lynx; species Lynx canadensis. The sequence goes on from NC_044303.2 coordinate 37,261,519, forward strand.
TTAAAACAATCAATATATTCCTGTGAAAATTTTGGTCCAAATAATTTAAAAGTGACTTAGTATAAAACATAAGATTGTATGATAGAACGGAACATTCTATCAAAGGCTTTAAAATAATAAAATGGTGAGTAAAGTTTGCGTTAGAGGTAAACATGAAGATATTCTTATATAATTACTGTGGGCATAATCATGCGAAAAATAATGAATGTCTACAAATGGAAAATATCAACATTCACTGAGTAATCAGAAAGTATTCACATCCATATATTTTCTTGGGAAATACCGAAATAAACATCTACACTGCATATAGAGTAACTGCATACACTGCACACACAATATTGTCTAATATTTTATTATCAGTATATTAATCACTGGCCAAGCTGCCATTGCTTGCAGACATAAATTACTTGTATAAAGTTTATGCAAAATAGTGAGCTCCTTCATCAAGTCTTGGATCAATGTTTCTAGAGACAACTGCGCTAAGGTGATAACTATTACCCCATTCACAATTCCAATCACCTGTACATCCATAACTTTACCCCAAACTGATGGTGTTTAGCATGATGGACATTTGGGGGTTTTACTAAAGTGTTAAATCAATATATGGAGTGGGAATAGAAAACAGTAAGGTTTTAACCATTGATTAAACCTTAAATAAATTCCTCAAATTTTTATGGGAGGATGCCATTGACTTCAGTAACTATTCTGGAAAAAGGCAAGGATATGCAAATACTTATATGAAGAGAAATGAGAGCAACCAAGTTTTATGTATGTTTACTTTGTTAAGAAATAGAGAAAATGTTAGATATATTCTCATGTTGGAAGGAAATGATTATTTTCAGCTGTGGCCCTGAAAATGTATTTTCCTATGATTTTAACCTATTATTCTAAAAACTGTCTTGTTTGACAATATCTATCAAACATTTATTGCCAGATAGAATGATAATAGCATGAGGGTGAAACACCTGCATCGAACATAGTAACTGTTAGATAGCATTAAAGCCCCCATAGAAAAATAGTCTACAAAATCTTTTATATAACACTTTCTTTTGAGTTGAGTTAATCTTAAAGTAGCTAGAATGTTTAAGAACAAGAAAAGGTAAAAAGGTGTTATTCATAAAGGAAATAAGCACAATTAAATATAATCAATTTGAAAAGAAGACAAATATATATACTTAAGGAGGAATGAAATATAAATAGGCTCATATATTGGAATAAGATGGGAATCATGATTTCCCTGAATCTAAGAAAATGTTTATTGGGTTAAGGACAATTTTGAAAGGGGAAGTCAGTCTCAGGCAAAGAGCAAAGAAACGAATATTGCAATGCTTATTTTAAATACGAATCTTACAGAGGGGTGGATAATCACACAAATCAGTGCTATATTGTCTTCTTACTTTACTCTTGGTCTTTTGCTACTGGCATCTTTTGTCACGGGGAAGTTAATGTTATTTATGTTTGAGAATACATTTCTTCTATTTAAAAGTCCTCAGTGGTTCCTTACTGCTTACAAAATAAGTCTGAAACTACAGAACAAGGCAATTGTAAATGTGACTCCAGTTTTCTTTTCAATTTCATGCTCTCTGTATCACCAATAAGTCCAATATTGGGGGTGCCAGACCACCCAGGTACTTTGAACTGAGTGCCATTTGCCAGAACAACAGGCATTTGTATTCACACTCTCCCTTGACTTCAGCCTTCAAGGCTCTCAGAACAAATGCCACCAACGTCTGCCTCTTTCTTAGATGAAGCAATCACTAGAATAATACAATCTATTTGTTTTGAAGATATATCTGTATCTGTTAATATATTTAATCTGTAAGGTCCTAGAGGCCTTACATGCTGCTTTATTCATCTTCATAACTATGTTTTTCAGGCTCAGTAGAAATTCGATAAATTCTTTTCTAAATGAAGGCTGATGTTATAAGCTATTTCTTTATTACTCTCTCTCCAAACAGACCAGTTTCTGTGTGTGTGTCTTTTTAATAGTGTGCTTAGATTTTTATGACCATACATTAGCAGACTAAAGGATTTTAATAAAGATCTATTAACGTGCAACTTAAAAGAAAAATCAAGGTTGTGTATCCAACTAGGTTTTCTTTTTAAAGGAATGGCTTTCAAATTTTGTGATTTAAGGTTAAGATATCAGACATAAGAGAGTTGATACCCTCATTTTTCTCTTGTTTGTTCCAATATATTTATTTGCTTGATAAGTATTAGAGATATTCTTTGTCCAATTACATGTTTTATTTCCAATTGAATATACATTTCCAAAAGTTTAAGATGTTTTCCAAATATGGGACTAAAGTTTTTACAAACTCACATAATTGAATGTGAGGAAATCAGGGAAGTTCTTAGGCATACACACTTAAACACACAAACAGGTACACATAAAATTTGTTTTTAGATTGTTAGCATATTAGGAACCCAAAAACACCAATAATGAATAAGATATAGCAGTTTGTTAAGGTGAATATTCAAGCATATATAATTATAAGAATATGGTAAAACCTTGGTTTGTGAGCATGATTCATCCTGGAAACATGCTTATAATCCAAAGCACTTGTATATCAAATTGAATTTCAAGAACCATTGGCTCAGTTGTGATCACGTGATGTTTGGCATCATGTACTACTCCTATTGCAAGACATCACTCATATATCAAGTTAAAATTCATTATAAATATTTGCTTGTCTTGTGGAACACTCGCAGAACAAGTTACTCGCAATCCAAGGTTTTACTGTAATTCATGTAGTTTATGTTATATTATAAATTAATTTTCCCCTCTAAGTTTTCTTTTTTACATGTATAACGGATACTCATGTCCTTATAAGTTGTGAGTTGTGTGTGTATATACATATGTATACATGTGTGTGTGTGTATAATTAATCATCATGCAAGTTGTATACATACGTTGTTATTCAGCACCCAAACACCCATGACATTATGTCAGATTTCTGATGAAAGAAAATTATATTTTCAGTATATTTTCAGGAAATATTTTATAAAGAGTGATTTTATATCTACAGTCTTGCCTGTAATCACAGATTGTATTTTGCTCATGCCCATAATTTTTGAACAATAATTTTAGAGCAACATCTATATGTCATGTCATTTGTATATACTTAACAGAGTCTGTGATTAAAATTACAACAATATATTCTGCTTAACATTAAAACAGTGTAGTTCTTAAGGAGTTATTGGCAAGAATAGAGCTTGGAGTGAATGCTCATTCAAAGAAAAAAGCTTTCTTCTCTTCCATTTTTCTTTTCTGTCTCTTTAAGTTTTGGTAGATTTGGGGTGTCCATGCTATAATTTAGCATCTTCTTTTTTTTTCACATTATTTTCCAGTGAACCTACCAACTGTCTGCCTGCTGTCTTATTTTATTGTAATTTATTTTTCTTAAAACACAAACCAAACCATGTGACCCCGCTGTTTAGAGTCCCTCAGTAGTTCCTCAGGGCTAACTGGGATAAAAGACTCTCTTCAGTCTGGTCCTGCCTGTCTTCTAGCCTTATCTTTCAACATTTGTTCACCAGATGCTCTGTACTTGGGTTATTTGTGGGTCCTCATTAAGCCATGCAATTTCACCTTTCCAAGCCTTGCCCCTTGTTATCTTAGAAAACTGTTGTGCTCTTCAAGATGTAACTCAAAATGCTGTTACTTGCTTTCTTCCTCTGTCCTATACGTATCTGTATGTGTAGCCCAGTTGCCATCAATCTATCTTTATTTTATTAGTGGTGTATATATATGACCCATACTTGACTGGGAATGCCTCTACATCTTTGCGTCTCCTTAGAACAATACTGTACTTAGTGTAAAAAGATAGAGTCACTGACATTGGGGTAAATTAACTAAGTATTTATCTCACAAAACAATTGCCACTGGTGTGTTTGGACATGATTAATTTAGAATATAGGATGTTTGCTTCTACCTCTTTTTCATCACCTACATGTAGGAAGACTTTCTTTACACTGGATCTATCGCCTCATATTTGTTTGCAAGCTTCTAAATTTTCAAATATGTAAATATTCCTCCCACTTTGCTGACAATTATGTATTTAAACTCAAATTCAGTGAGTCAGAAGGAATAGAATGATATTATCATAAATATGTATACATAATATATGTTATATAAAACTTGTATAGGTTATATACACATAAATATTATGTATATATAATATGTAACACATACCACACACATATACAACATACACACATCACATCACATGAAACCATATGTGTGTTATATAAATTATTGTATATATATTTACATACACTTATCTTTCCAATAAATTTATGAGGACTAGATATATTCAAATTAAAAAGCTATGCAAATATCTAGGATATAATAGCATGGACTATAAATGTGGAAATTGACAAGCTAATTGAACCATAACAGAGGCAGTGCTTAATATATTGTAAAAATAGAAACATATATGTATATATATAATTTGTCATAAATATACCTAATACTTTTTCCATTATTTTTGCATTTTAAAATCCACCATATTGTTAAAATGTTACTAAGTTCTTAAAGATGTTTATACTATAGTTTGTAACTATTGTCTGCATGTATGATACTGCCTCTTTAATTATCGTGATCCAAACATTTCTCTTCAGTGTCTAGATATTATTCTTAGATTCACATTTTGAAAGTCAACGTAAATAACGTCTGTTTTGACCAATAGCATAAAGTTGCTTTGAGCTACTTACACAAAACGTTTTCAATATTATTTAAACCAGTGGTTTCTAAGCGGGGGTGATTTCACTCTCAAGCAGACACAGAAAGATGTCGATTTTGATTGCCACAACTTGGGGAGGGGGTGCTACTGACATCGAGCGGGCTGAGGCCAAGGCTGCTGTTCTGTTAAACATTCTACAAGGAACACTTGACCCAAAATGTCCCCACATTTGATCCAAAATGTTGCTGTTGCCAAGGTTGAGAAACCCTGGTTTAAGCAAGTTGTGTTCAGTCCCTACATTTGGAGAATCAATGAAGACTATGAAAAGAAGTAGCCCAGATGGCTCGGAGCCTGGAGCCTGTTTCCGATTCTGTGTCTCCCTCTCTCTCTGCCCCTCCCCCGTTCATGCTCTGTCTCTCTCTGTCCCAAAAATAAATAAACATTGAAAAAAAAAAATTTAAGAAAAGAAGTAGCCCAAATGCCCATGTGACCTAAGTAGCCTTAAGTAGAATCCAGTTCTGTTATTATTTTGTATTTCAAAATCATTTTTTAAAAACTTTCAAAGCCTCCACCCAAGTAATGCTCTTTTCCGTTTCTTTCTGAATTTGTTGATTTGGGGCCCATAATCATATCTTAATAATTCTTTACACTGGGGTCAATTCTTTTTGTTCAGGTCCATGACAGATGCATCATGTAATAAATCATACATGCCTGTGTTCAGCGAGACAGGTTTCCACAGAAACCTGTTGTAATCCACTATTTCCCGAAAGACAGCTTGTATAAAGGGTAGAATAGAACCAGGGAGCTAATCTAGTCCCTCTGGCCTCTCTAGGCAACAGCCTAACTAAATTATGCCATGTAGATTAAATAAATAAATAAATAAATAAATAAGCAAGCAAGCTATCCTTAGAAAAAAAACATTTCCTACTTTCTTTAGCATCCAGTTCAACTCAGTTGAAATGATTGAGGCAGTGTATAAGTGCGAAGGAAACTAGGAACACTGACATCCTTAATTTATTCTCAAAATAAGATGTGGGATAAAAGGTACTAAACTAAATGATTTGTTGCCATGACACCAAAGTATTAGGAGTAAACTCTGAAAAAGTTGCTCTGTTAAAGTCCATTGCAAATTATGTTCCATTTGGAGTTAAAAATATGTTCTGAGTCTCACTCTCAGTATACTTGTAATTAGCTTTTTAATCAGTTTATTAAATATGACTCCTAGTAACATTTGTAATTCCATTTTAGATCTATTTCTGTGAGGAATTTCACATAAAGTCCCATTTATATATGTGTGTGTGTGTGTATCTTGGACTGTGCATATATATGGTACATGTATGTGTGATATATATTTGATATGTATGTGTGTGGATATATATACTTAAAATTGCTATAAATATAAATACTTACAAATATAAACTTTCATCCCCCTGAAGAATAACTGTACAATGAGGGATGCTGAACACTTGTGTTATAGTTATTTATTCCTTTACGGAAAACCATATACTGAATTAGCTGGGAGGTAGCTTTGTGGTACATATTGAGTCACATTTTTTGTTTGTTAATTCATACATTTTAACTAAAAATGAAGCCACAGAAGGTATTTTAAGACAGTATTATTAAAAACCCTAATCTTCATTGAACGAGGGATAGTTTTATTTCAGTGAAAACAAATATTTTAATCCATATTACCTGCCTTCAAGGAAGATATAATTTGTTGCAGTATATTGTCAACAAACTATTTTAAGACAAGTCAGAATAAAGAATATCTTACAATAGAGTTAGAAGTAAAATGCAATAAGATGGAGTAATTGTATCTGATTGGGCTTAAAACAATCATTATTACAAAGATGGCTTTTGAGCTAGGTTTTGAAGAATTAGGAAGATTTCCATAAATAAAGGATAAAGGTATCAAGATGCAGTTTCAGGCAACACATCCCTTCTTACAACCAATTAAATTTAGCTTCTGATTTAATGCATTTTGTTCTCTATAAACTTTCAATAAAAATGTGAGATCATAGTTTATCACAGTCTGATCCAACTTACATGAGGCTAAGTTCAGATAAATTGTCCTAGCCTCTGTACTTTAATTTTTAGAATACATACCATTTGTCACCTAAGTTAGCTCATAGTAAAATAGTAATAAATTATAATAATTTCTAAAAGTAGACACTTTGACTTTAGTTTCCCATGACAAAAGCATGTATTTTGTGTTGTAGTGCGGTTAGTAAATTTATTTCTCTTTGTTTCATTATGGTCTCTAAGCACACAGACAAGAGTCTGTATAGTTTTTTTTCAGTTTACATATGATATAGCAGGCAAAGTAAGGGTGGAGTGGTCAGTAGAAGTGAGATCGTGCAAGGTTGTACAATTAAGTTAAAAAAAAATCTAAAGTTAATGCTAAGAGTGGGTGACTTTACGTCCCACAAAAGATAACAGATGACATTTGACTGCTTCTACTAGTCCTTACTAAGCTGTGTACTAATTTATGTGACCCTCCCAGGTAACAAAAATGTTGTAATCCAATTATGCACCAACCAATGTCTACTGTTGGGCATTCTATCCCCCAGAGGATGGGCAAAGGGAATAACTCTCCTTATAATTCCTGTTAACACCTCTCCTAGTATGCTAGGAACCAGAGGGATCCGGTTCCTCTGCCAGGCAACATAACCTTTTCTGCTAAGTGTCAGGAAATATTCCAGCCTAACCACCTGCAAAATTGTAATGAAGGTAGAGAATAGTATTATAATTGAATACACTTGATACTTTATTCTCATTTATTGCTCTTTTTCCTCCACTTAGAGCACCCACCCTTTCTTTCTGATTCCCTTCCACCTCAATGACCACACCATCTCTGTAATTGTGGCTGGCTGCTTCCTTTCCCCCTTCCTGAATGGTATTCATGTCCTGTGGCTATAGATACCATCTCATTACAAGATACTCTGTATCCCCATGGCTTTAAATAAATTCTATATGGTGATGACTTCCAAATGTATAGCCCAAGTTTCTGCCACCTCTCTTCACCACATACTATTTTTTCAAGTTTGGACTCCTATAGTCTACTTCTTCCTTAGTGTCACTGTGATAATGATATTGCATACCTAGTAGGCATCTTAGTTGAATATATCCAATACCTAACTCTTGATTCTACTGCCCCGCCCCTGCAGTTTTCCCAATACCAGTATAACACCATCATTTGCCAGTAGCTCAGGCCAACACACTGACAGCGTTCTTGATTTGCCTCTTTTCTTCTCAACCCACAGTGAACTGATTGCCCTTTCCTATGGCCTCGACAGTCAGACTATGGTTTCAGTCTCACTGATACCATTTCTGCTGGTACAGCCTTAATGCTTCATCTCTTTCAAGGAATTGGAAATAGTCTTCTAACGGGTATTTCCTCATCCTCCTTCTACCTCGTTCTGCCAGTGTAACCCAGTTCATTTCCTCTTCAGGGTCTCTGAACTAGCTGGTCTATCTGCAAAATAGTTTTCTCTTTTACATCTTTGCATGGCTCTTACCCTCATTTATTTCAAGTCTCTGCTCAAATGAGACCACTTCAGAAAGATCTGGAATGATTGCCCTTTGTGAACTATCTTCCACCCTAATTACTTTTTTATCTGCTGTCTTTGCTTCATTTGTCATCAGAGTATTGACATTTTATTATGTATTTCTTTATATTTTTATTTGTTTGTCATCTGCCTCCTTCACTATTATTGAAGTGTTATGAAGGCAGGGATTTTTCCTGTTCCACTTCTATAGCCTAAGAACTTAAAATACTACCTATTAATATTCAGAATTATTTGTTTAGTGAATGAATGGGACATTCAAGGGATTTAGAAAGTCAATTATTTTATGTTTGACATGACTCTGCCTTAAATCTTTACAATTCCATTGGAAGGAATATAGGCAAAATATTTAAGGATAAAGGAAGGCAGAACATAACAGCATTCTCTGATTAGTTCCACTAATGATCTTACACATTTGCCTGTGAAAAGCCTGCTTCTAAGTGAACATTCATGTTTTATCTGTTGCCCTTATGTTTGTATTAATAGCCTTTAAAGAGTGCAACCAGACTGCCTTCTTCCTAAGAGTTTTATTCCCTCATGCTGAATGTAGGACTTTTATATTTAGAAGCACAAACTCTTCCCTAATTATATACAACCTACTGTTCTAAATTTTGCATGCCACTTTGCAGTTTAGTGCTATGCGATTTACTTGCTACCAATTTCGGTGTCAGAAATTTGACATTTAGATTGCTTTTGAAAAGTAATGGTAAAGTGGATTTAGTACTGAATGAAACTTAGCATCTGCTTTCTTGGCTTCTTTTTAATTGTTTTTTTTTTCTTTCACTTACGTGTAATGATCCACCCACAATGTCATGATAATAGGTCAAATACTCATCATGACTTATAAATTAAGAGAAAATACTTTTAACCCTCAGTCAGCTAATTTTGCTGAGATATTTTTCTCAGAAAACAGAGGAATAGAATACAACTTGTATAATTTGCTAAACACCCACACATTAATTCATATTTATTAAATATATTATAATTTATAGAAAGAACGTAGCAGAAGAAACCAACGTGTATTATGGAATTCTGCCATTAGCCAGATTCATATCATGGTTTTGTGGTTTGGAATTTTAGCTAACAAATGAATTATTCCTAACTATTGAAGAGCATCACTTATATTTGTAGTCATATGTTAGGTCTCTATCTCTCTCTTCTATCTGTCTATCTATCTATCTATCTATCATCTATCTCTATAAATATACATATACATATAGGTATACACATACATATACATATGTGTGATATATAGAATTGTGTGTGTGAATGTAAATATGTATAAATATTCAATCAACAAAACATTCATTAAAATTCATAGCTCTTAAAGTGAACAAAAATTCAAATCCTTCCTGTTTTGCTTAATGCCTGTTCAATTCACTAATTCATAAAATCAGGTTTGTGGGCATTATGTTAAAATACTGCAAAGCCTCTATGGTAAAATATGGTAATACCTTTTAATAGGACATAAATAACAGTATTATTCAAAATTTCCCTTAGGGTGTTGCCTAATTTTAGTTAGACCATGAGGCAGCTTGAAAAAGGGCAAACTCATTAAAGGATTTCATTGTGAGTATTTTTTTAACCTGTAAAATAAGATTGAAATTACTTTATTTACAGTTTTGCCTCTGAGCTATTTTTTTCCTTCATTGTAAAAGAGAGCAGCTGGTGGTATTCCCAAATGTTAGCCTAACTTGAAACATTCTCACACTCCTTTTTGCTTGTTTGATATTATCTTTAGATATCACAGCTACATGATAAGACTGTCCTTTGGCATTTGAAAATTAAAGATGAGAAGGGCTCATACTTACACATTTTAGAATATGGGCAAGTGAAATTTCCCTTGCAAAAAGTCATGTTTGATATTATTCTTATTTTCCACTAATTCCATGATTTATAAGCTAAAACATTTGTTTTCTGTTTACAGACTGCAATCCAGCTTCATGATTACCACTGTCAATTTCACATTTGATTTAAATGGGCTATATATGTTGTTGCAAATGACATGATCTCATTCTTTTTTATGGCCGAGTAATATTCCATTGTACGTATATATACTGCTCCTCTTTACCCCTTCATCTGTCAATGGACCTGGGTTGCTTCCATATTATGGCTATTGGAAATAACACTGCAATAAACATAGGGGTACATGTATCTTTTTTGAATTAGTGTCTTCATTTTCTTTGGGTAAATACCCAGTAGTGGAGGTACTGGATCAAAAAAGAATGAGATCTTGCAATATGAAAAAACATGGATGGACCTAGTACTTACGATGGACCTAAGTAAAATAAGTCAGAGAAAGGCAAATACTGTATGATTTCACTTACATGTGGCATTTAAGAAACACAACAAACAAAAGCAGACAAACAAACAAACAAAAAAACCAGACTCTTCAATACAGAGAACAAACTGGTGGTTGCCAAAGGGGAGGTAGGCAGAGGAATGTGTAATAAAAGTGAAGGGGATTGAGTACACTTACTGAGATGGGCACTAAGTAATGTGTAGAAATGTTGAGTCATTATATTGTACACCTAAAACTAATATAGCACTGTATCCTAATTATACCTCAATTTAAAAAAAAATTACAAATAAATAAATAAATGGAAACTATAAGATTTTTTCAAAGTCAATACAAGATTTCAGGTTGTTTTTGTTTTAAATTTTTTGTACAGAACAAAACGTAATAACCTGATTCTTTCTTCAATAATTTTGTTGCTTGGTACATGTTCTTGTCATAATTTTCAATTATCTCAAATTTTATATCTTTTTTTTTTTTGAGAGAAGTATCTCTCAGAGTAAATTAGCTCAATTTTTTTTTATTGTGAAAGTTTAGTGATATAATTAGTGATAACTGGAAATTATCTTATAAATGTCCAGGTAGAAGCACAAAACTTAGCCATTGAAATTCCATTAATTTTTATGTTATGTGAAATTTTTAAAATGTGAGTAAATCCTGCCTGTGAAAGATAGAACACACTTCTATAGCACACTTACATCTTCTGTTTTCATTGAAATATAGCTGACATATAGTGTTACTTTAGTCTTAGGTATACAACATAGTATTTGAACAATTCTATACATTACTCAGTGCTCAGCACTGTAAGCATAGTCACCGTCTATAGCTCACCTGTAACTGAGAACTGTTTCTGGTGTCTGATATTTGGCATGCAAAATGATTATAAAGTGGTGCTCCTCTTATTCCAGATCTTCTTTTATAGTATGTTTCCAAAACATTTCAAGCAAACATTCAGTAAGTACAATGCAAATAGATTCCTTTCTGGGAAAAAAAAAATGTTCAGTTGCTTGATTTAGTTTATTATTTTCCTTAATGATAAATTCTACTGTCATTAATATTTATTCATAATTTTTGACAATTTCCATGGCAGTCCTTCTACCATAGAATATTTCTCAGTGTCTCACGCCTCTTTGGCCAATTCTTACTTCCCATAAACTGCTAACCCTTATTATCAGTCTAAACCAGAAAGTAGGAAAAGGAGGGAAACTGAATGCGTCATTAATCAACACATTCTGGTTTTTGTTACTTTTTTTTATCAAAGCCATCTTATGCAAATAATAATTATTACTGAATCTCTATACAAAATGGGAGCTATCCAGATGAAATACAATTTTGTTCTGGCATTAGGTGGGATATTTTTTGTTTTGTTTCCTGTTTTTGTTATACAAGTGCAGGAAATCCACCTGAAATAGCAATCAAGGACTTATCCTACATAATGGTAATATCTCATGGTTTGTTATGGCTTCAGGCAAGGCTTGGTCCAGTGGATAAAACAATTTCACCAGGGCTCTGTTTGCCTTTCTCCAGCTCCTGAATTTGCCTTCATCTGTCATGGCTTCATTTGGTGGCACACTCTCTCTGAAGTGGGGAAATGGCTTACGGGGTCCTTATAGCAGCCCTATGTGCATACACTTCTGTACATGGTTCTTCCTGCTTAAAGTGTAGAAAGAGGGGAAAAAAATTCACACAGAAATTATTGGAATTGAATAGTTCAGAAGCCTAGTAAGAATTTGAGAAAATTATTTTGGCAAAAAAACCACGAATTTGGAAGAAAAAGCTTTGATGGTTCAAGCCTAAACTCATATCATGAGCCCCCAAACTTGCATGGGAAAGTGAGAATGGCATAGTGCCAAGGACATCACGTTCAACAAAACCCACTTAAAATATTGCAACTGCGAATAATGGATAAAGAAAACTTTCCTAGATAGTGGAACTAGGGGCCTATACATGACCAAAACTTACTCAAGAAGATTCTTCCAGGGGCGTCTGGGTGGCTCAGTCAGTTGAGCGTCCAACTTCGACTCAGGTCATGATCTTACAGCTCATGAATTCGAGCCCTGCGTCAGGCTCTGTGCTGACAGCTCCGAGTCTGGAGCCTGCTTTGGATTCTGTGTCTCACTCTCTCTCTCTGCCCCTTTCCCACTCACGCTCTGTCTCTTTCTCTCAAAAATAAATAAATGTTGAAAAAAAGAATATTCTTACAGAAAACAGAATCACAGTTTAATCAAGGTACTTCTTTCATGTCCATGACAATGAATTCTTATATCTCCTGCCCATCAGGATTCCAAACTTGCTAAATGGTGCGCCTCTAATTTTCCTTCTACCGCGTGGAAGTGTCTATTGCAGTTATCCTGATCCTAGTATACCAGTTAGTAGGTAATTTATCTCTTAGTTCATAGAGCTTGAAAGCATTGAGTTGCTATGAATCTGTTAGGGAAGACTACCCATCTTCCAGAGACTATAAATATTGAGCTGGATTCAGTGAATTTCATGAGACTTTGGATTTTTTCCCTTGGGGGTAGAATTAGTATGTTCTATATGTGAGAAGAAGAGAGCAATGGGCTATTTGGTGACCACCAAAGCAGACTGGCAAAAAAATGCTGGTATTCACCACCATTGATGTTTTTGTCTTTTCCTAGACACACAGCTAGATCACATTTCCCCACTTATTTCAACTATATGAGTCATATAACTCTTTGCCATTGGAATGTGATGTATATTATACCCAGGACAAGATAATTGAGAGTGAGTATGCTTTTTTTTGTTTTAATTTTTTTCTTCTTTCTTATCTGCTGGCTATAGGTAACAGGCATTAAAGGGTGCTCTGAGGACCTAGAATATGACAGAAGAAAAGAACCATGTGTCTCAATTCCATAAAGAAGGGCCCTGGTTACACACATCAAGCTGTGATGTATACAAGAAATACACTTGTATGTGTGTTAAACCACTGCAGTTTGGTGTAGTTTGCTTTTTTGCTTTACTGATGATTGAGAAATTCAAAAGAAGAGAAATCTAGGTAAGTATACCTAGGTTTGATAAACCTAAGAGAAGAAGTACATGAAATAGAAAACAAAAAGCAATAAAAATGGAATGTATCAACTAAGTCATATTTGTTTCCTTGAAAAGACTGATAAAAAAGAGTCCATTTGGCATTCCTGATAATTAAAGAAAGAGGGAAAGGCAAAGAATAAAAGATAACTACATAATATGGAGTATTAAAGAGTAATGGAAGGTACATTAGAGAAACTTAAAATATGACCGAAAATTGTATGTCTTATCTGTTGAATCATGAGTTATATTTCCAGTGACAATACGAATGGTCATGATATTAGCCAATTGTTTATTTTATTTTCAAATGGAAAATGTCATAAATACTTTTGCTTCTCTCAGTGAAAAGTATTTTTATGGCTTTGGAAGATGTTCTCCCACAATATAAGGGCATTTTTCTGAAGCACACATTTGAAAGAAAGAAATTTAATATTTTTACAAATATAGTCAGATGTTGTAGCAAATAAACATATTTCTCCATCACTGCCTGTGAATGATTATATTATATCATTCAACAACATATTAAGCCTATAGAATAAGCTTGATGTGTTGTGGGAAAGGGAGATGAAAGATTTTATTACAAACTTTTAAGTAAATAAAAGCAAATTTTATGGTTTTTTTTCCCTACTATTTTCCTTTATTCTTTTCAGAATGATTTACTGGGGACCAACTATATTCCAGGTGCTTTACTACACATTAGGTTATAATATGAAGAAGATACCTGTGCTTGTGACTTCTACTATTCTCTTCTTCTCAACCCCAAATATGTAGTCTCATGCACGTAGACCGTGATGCAGGCCCAGATCTATCCTTGGCTAGATAAAGGCAATTATTCAGATACATGAATTAGAATTTTGTGACTTTAGAGCATAACTGTTTGAGTGTAAACAGTGGAGTCTAGAATATATTCTTTCATTTCTGTCCTGGATTACCTACCTTAAATGTTCTCTTGATTGTGCTTAATCTCTTCTATAGTTTTAATCACTGTGTATCAGACCCCTCTAATGCACCACATCATCAGATCCTCTACATCTTACCTGCTTCCAGGAATTTTTGCCCATTTGTTCCAAGCCAAGTACACAATGTGCTAATGAACTGTTTGAATCCTGACCAGCTTCTATGGGGGAACCAGTCCTGAGCTGGTGTATCTCTCACATCCTGCCCCAGAACTTCCTACTAATGATGAGGCTTGAGATGCCAGGGGCACCTTTCACGCACAGCCTGAGAATTCAGTCTGTGGAATGACACTGAAAGCAATGGGATCACTGGATCAATTCTTCTCCCCTGTTGTCTCAGGACTCCCTGAGATGTACTTGGTTGGACCTTTGAGAATGAGCTAGCATTCATGCTTGTTGGCAACCAGTGGTCAGCCCAGTCATAGATGTTTAATTGGTTTGACTGATTGACTTCCCTTTTTTCTCCCTTTCCTTCCCTAAGAATTTAGTTCCTAGTAAGGTAGTAGCATACAAGCCTTTGCCTCAGTATGAGCTTTCTAGGCAATCCAAGAAATTCTTTCTTTCTGCTGATTCTGATACATGGATTTAATCTCTGGACCCTAATAAGTCCCTCCTCGGCCCTTGACCTCATCTGACTATCATTATAGGTTGAGTTTTCATAAAGTTGTTATGTTTAGGGCCTCTTCTAAAGGCTAGTGCCTACTATATCCACATGACTTACTGATATAATTTTTTTATTTTTTTTTAATTCTTGAGAGAGAGAGAGAAAGAGAGAGAGCAGGTAAGGGGCAGAGGGGTGGGGGACAGAAAATCTGAAGCTGTCAGTGCAGAGCCAGATGCAGGGCTCAAACTCACAAACCGTGAGATGATGCCCTGAGCCGAAGTCAGACTTAACCGACTGAGCCACCCACATGCCCCTGATATACATTTAAAGTCCCACAAAAACTAGCCCTACTCCAGGCTGTTACACTGTCATTTGGCTTTCAACACAGTACAACTTCTTGAAGATTCTTTACCACTACCTGCCCTTCTTTAGATCCAACTATGATATGTTCCAATACCACCAAACCATTAAAATTGCCCTTATTAATTTCCTCAGTGAGCTCTTTCTCATCACATCCAATGGGTACTATTCTGCCCCGTATTTTGCTTTTCTTCCTCACTTTAAAAAACATTGCTAGTCACTCCCTCTTCCAATAAACACTGTCTTCCCTTGTCTTCTCCAAAACCATGCTATCTGGACTTTTCTTACCATTCTTTCCCAGATTTTGTTTTGACTCTTCCCTACATACTAATTACTTTGGGGATCTTAATTTTTCTCTTCTCCATCCATATATGAATCCCATGTGATGTTATATAGCCCCTATGATATTTATTATCTATTTAAAGTTGATTCCCAAATAAATACATAGAGTTTATGTTTCTCTCCTGATTTCTGAATATGTATACCCAACTATTAGCATCTTTACTTGAAAGGTGTCAAATGGAAACACTTTTGAGTATGTGTAAAAGAGAACTTATCCTCTTTGTCCCCAAATCTTTCTTTAGTTTGCTTTCACAGTTGATGGTACTACTCTCCATCCAATTAGCCAACCCAGAAACCTAGGAATTATTCTTGTTAATTTCCTTTTCTCAATACTGTCTCAGATTTGGTCAATCACCAAGTTAACTTTGATTTCTAAAAGTCTTTCAAATATATTATTTCTATTCTCTTCCAAGTTCAAGTTCCTTGTTATGGCTCACAGAGCCCACCCTTAAACTTCTTCAGTCTCACATATTGCCACTTCTCCTCGCATACGTGACTCCAGTCATTTAAATATTCTATAAATTCCTTGGACATCCTAAGTGTTGTAGGCCTTTCAAATACTGTTTTTTTTTCGAACTGGAATATTTATTCCCTTTCAATCTTTCTCATCCTTCCACCTTGTCTTGTGGAATAGAATGTCAGAAGTTGGGTAGAAGTGTGCCTCTTCACCACCATTCTCTTATTTTTTGTTTTCTTAACCTTGTTGGGCTTAACAATTGAATCTATGGTTAATCAAGTTTGTGGCTTCTCTCATATCAGGATATTTCTTCATGAGATATTTATTCCCAATTTTAACCTCTGCTCCTTATTTCCTTCTCACAAACAATTAAGAGTATTTAATCTTGTTTCCAATGGAGACAACCTAAAATCAGATCCAGTTACTGAATAAGTCTAAAGACTAAAGTTTAAGCTGATGTCTATTCTTTCAGTCCTATAGTAATGTTACACTGGTATTTTCAATGTAGGAATGAAATAGTACATGCAACAACCACCATATAATGTACATACATAGTAGAGAAGTAAAGTAGAAAGGTAAAATAAAAATAAAGTATATTATACAGTAAGCTAGGAAAAAAAGAAGCTCCAGTTATATTTCATTTAACAGTCATAAGTATAGAACTGTGTTTATGGCTTCATTCCTCTGCTATACATATTACTGTGCCTTTAACATTCAGTTATATTTTCAGTTGGTGTGTTTCTTTTGCAACCAGGGTAACCTCACACTTTCATCTTTGTGTCATCAAGGTTCATTGGACTCAATGTAATGTTGAAGTTTTTTATTGCACAATTCTAATGATTTATAAAGACTGATCTCTTACCACTTTTTTATTTTAAAAAACAAAGAGGTGGGGCGCCTGGGTGGCGCAGTCGGTTAAGCGTCCGACTTCAGCCAGGTCACGATCTCGCGGTCCGTGAGTTCGAGCCCCGCGTCAGGCTCTGGGCTGATGGCTCGGAGCCTGGAGCCTGTTTCCGATTCTGTGTCTCCCTCTCTCTCTGCCCCTCCCCCGTTCATGCTCTGTCTCTCTCTGTCCCAAAAATAAATAAACGTTGAAAAAAAAAATTAAAAAAAAAAACAAAGAGGAGGGGCGCCTGGGTGGCGCAGTTGGTTGGGCGTCCGACTTCAGCCAGGTCACGATCTCGCGGTCCGTGAGTTCGAGCCCCGCGTCGGGCTCTGGGCTGATGGCTCGGAGCCTGGAGCCTGTTTCCGATTCTGTGTCTCCCTCTCTCTCTGCCCCTCCCCCGTTCATGCTCTGTCTCTCTCTGTCCCAAAAATAAATAAAAACGTTGAAAAAAAAATTAAAAAAAAAAAAACAAAAAAAAACAAAGAGGAATTTTGAAATATTTTGTAATATTTGTATTCTAGGAACTGTTTCAGCATCACTCATCGATTATTATCCCATGCTTAAAAATGACCAAAATAATAAGGAAATGGACAAAGAATGGAATCATCCAGAAGGATCATGCAAGGATCATTACTGTTTTATCATCTGTAAGTTTTCTTATTGTATTAACAAAGCATTGCATTACCTTTCACAGAGATACAGATTTCATGTTTGGAAATTTTAAAAACTTTTCAGGTGCCTGGGTGGCTCCATTGGTTGAGCATCCAACTTTGGCTCAGGTCATGATCTTAAAGTTTGTGAGTTTGGACCCTGGTTGGGTTCTGAGCTTATCACTCAGAGACTGGAGGCTGTTTCAGATTCTGTGTCTCCCTCTCTCTGCCCTTCCCCTGCTTCTGCTCTGTCTCTCTGTCTCTCTCTGTCTCGGTCTCTCTTTCTCTTTCTCTCTCTCTCAAAAATAAGCACTTAAAAATTTTCTAAAAATAAAAACTTTTCTTACTTTTATTAAATTGTTGAGAATTCAAATTTTTCAAAAAAAAATTCTGCTTGTGATGTTAGTGAAAAATAAATGACAAAAGAAGACATTTCACAATCCTGAGATAAATGCAGAGACCCATAGGAGCACTCAGATTCTAAGAATGAGGATGATACTGATTGCATTTTAATAGTCTTCATATAATGCTCTCCTAAATTGATTTTCTCAAATGGGTAAAAGGCTGAGAGATTTTTCTTTCTTTAATCTTCTCTGAGAAATAAGAATGGGGGACGGGGGGTGTATACATTTTGAGGAAAGTGTGGAATATTTTAAATAGCCACTGAGATGAAAGGGAGAGTAAGATCAACCAAAAGCAACACGGGATTGTTCGGTTTTTGTCGCTGATCATCAAAGTGTGAGTAGACCTTCCAACCTGTTGTATGCTTTTTTTCCTGCAAAAAATACTATTACAATGATGTCTTTATGCTTATTTTACTAATCCTGAGCTCTCAGGTATAGAAAAATGGACTCAGATATCCTCTCCTTACCCATTCTTTACCTCTTCCTAAGAGGAAGCAGGAACATTTGTCTTCTCATTCCCAGAAAAGAAAATCTGTTTAGTTCCAAGAGGAAAGTCTCACTCTAGATTTATAAGGTCCCTCAACCAGGAAGAATAGAGAATTGGGAAGTAGCTTTTGATGATTTCTTCCAAATTTTTAAGGTACTTGAAAGCTCACATACACAAAACTTTAGGTCTCTCAAACTTTGAGGATCCAGCTTTTCCTGTCTCTGTGCTGATAAAAACATGAGGAGTTAAGTTATTTCTGTTTTAAGTTCTTAGCTCCTTTCCATACATCTTGTACTTTTTGGTAACTAGGAATTTGGAATGTGGAGCTTTTATCTATAGAATGTGCCTAATGTCTTCGGGTAATCATTAACAAAGTCCATTCTCATTATCAAAAGCGATATCATTGGATCAAATTATACAGTCAGCCTAGAATTTTTATGGAATTATAGAATTCTGTAAAATGCTCATGTAAGGGTCAGTTTATCACTAGACAGACACCCTCATGATCACTTTAGGCAGAAGAAAATGTAAATTGGGCAAACTATTATGCTTATACAATCAGGATTAACTGATACCTTCTTGGGACAAGTAGTATAATTACCTTCTTTAGTTCAGATATTTCTATACATGGTTGTAATGAAGAGCTAACCAATATTTATTGTAGAAGTTGAGAACAGCTGAATGGATTAAATTAGACAATTACCAGCTGTTACATCAAAAATTGGCTGGAAGTCATAAAAGAACCACTCAAAAGGCCCAAGAGAATTGTAGCACATGGCTAGGCACTCAGGTGTCACCCAGAAATGCCATGGCTGTGGTCTTTCTCCATATTAAAAAAGAGAGAGAAAGATTTATCAAGTGAATGAATTTGGCAAAATAATATTCAACTTTTATGAGGATTTACAAACCTCATTTCCGATCCCAGTACTTAGAATCATGGGATTTTGATAATAAGCACAATTATTTTGTGCTAACAGCTATATGTAAATTGGATAGCCAGCTTTTCAAATGCCTTTATGGACTTAAAATACATATAAACTGTATCAACACTCTATTAAAGAGTTACATGAGTATTCTGAACCACTGGTGATAATGTTCTTACATTTTTGTCATTGATGATTACATTTCTGTATTTCTCTCACTGCTGATTATATCTCTAGGAGTGTTGGTTATTTCTTAGCACCACTGATTACAGAGATGCGGACAATTTGAAGTTTCCCCCATTATAATTAGTTCTCCTTTGATGGCATATTTTTCCACTGTCATTGCTTGCATAGTGTGGCACTTGTTGAGATGTAAGTGAATAAATTGCTCTTCATAAGGAAATGATCAAGTACTTCCATTTATGATGTAAATAAATAAATTGTGATATAGGATTTTTGGTCGATCACAGTAATTTATTAAATTATACTGATACACTTCGGGGGCGTTTAGGTGGTTCAGTGGGTTGAGCGTCTGACTTGAGCTCCAGTCATGATCTCACAGCTTGTGGGTTCAAGCCCCATGTCGGGCTCTGCGTTGCTGGGCTCAGAGCCTGGAGCCTACTTCAGGTTCTGTGTCTCTGTCTCTCTCTGCCCCTCCCTGCTCGCACTCTGTCTCTCTCTCAAAATAAATAAACATAATAAAAAACATTTTTTAGGGGCGCCTGGATGGCTCAGTCGGTTGAGCATCCGACTTCAGCTCAGGTCACGATCTCGCGGTCCGTGAGTTCGAGCCCCGCGTCGGGCTCTGGGCTGATGGCTCAGAGCCTGGAGCCTGCTTCCATTCTGTGTCTCCCCCTCTCTCTGCCCCTCTGCCGTTCATGCTCTGTCTCTCTCTGTCTCAAAAATAAATAAAACGTTAAAAAAAATTTTTTAAAAAACCATTTTTTAATTATACTGATATATTTTGAAAGAAAGTTTTAAATCTATCAATTATTCCAGTGAGCTTTAAATAGTGACTTCAGCTTTATTATATAATAAACAAGTGTTCCAAGTGTAGGAGGCAGTATTATTTAACTCATTACCTTATTAATGGGTGCTCCTGTTTAGTCGAGACCAAGATTTAATAAAAGCTTTAAATGTGGGAAAATTTAAAGTGTTCCTTTTAACTTTAGAAATTGTGTGCTGTTTTCCAGAACCACAATTATTTGATTAAAATGACTGCAACTTGAGTATGCATCAGGGCCAAAAATTAAAATCTGAAAATTTGTCATTTACAAATGAAGACTCAACACAATGCAATTTTTGTTCATTGGGACTGTTTATAAGCTGCTGAATAATGGGGTCAATTCTTCTCTCTTTGAAGGGCATGTAAGTTCAACTCTATGGGATAATCAACTTCACTATTTTTCTATATTTAGTGTTTCAATTTTCATTCAAAGAAGTCACATTATTTCTCAGATGGCATGTCTTCGTATAGATGCATAACAGCCTATACCAGAATATCAATTAATATAGGAGAGAATTTAGAATAAACTAGATAAAGCATTGACTATGTCCTGGAGAGTTGAGTTAATGAAACTTTCCTAAAGTTTCTTTATAATAGAAGCATTTTCACTTACATTGAGCTTCACAAGTTGTTTCTTTAGGATAGGATAATATCTGGGTTTTGGTATAAATTCCTATTAAGTCACACATATTAAAGCAGAAAGAAGCCCAGTAACTTATGTTGAATTATTTCAGTGAAAAAAATCCAAAATACAAAGTAGGTTATTCTCCCTCATTTGTTTGACAGAGCAAGCTGTCTCTCCCAATTATGTAAAACTAATGTCATGACCCAGGACACATTAAGATGTGTCTAGAAATCTCCAGTTGTAGCTCCAGCTTTAGCTCTTTAAGGGGAGATAACACAGTCTTCAATTTATAACAGTATAAAATAATAATTAATAGGTTAAAATTTTTGAATTTAATATTTGAGTTAAATATGAATTTAATATTGAATTTAAAATCTGAAGTTAATAAAATCTCCCCTATCCTACCTAATTATCTCATGATATGCCCTCTTCCCCTCAGACTTGTACTTTGCCCCACTAAGCATCTTGACTCAGGTGTCTGTTCATGATACACACTTATTTATATTCTATTTTTATTCATAGTCCATCTCGTCTCCTACTTCTGCAAGGCATCTCTGACCACATATGTCTTCTAATCCCATTGTGTTTTCCATTGTCTTCCAGCATGCTGCTGGAGCCCTGCTAGACATTAAATACTTTCCTTTCTCTTAATTCCACTGCCCTTAAGTCACTCAGAAGGTTTTCGATGATCTAAAAATGTCCTTTTGCTATAAAAATTGAACATGTAATCATAGAGCAAAGATATGGTAATTTTAATATGAAAATCCCTTCTCCTGTCTTCATTTTTCTCCACAGTACTCACAATCAGCCACCTCATACCATATGTATTTGTTTACTGTCTTCCTTTGTCTATGGGATAGAAAGCCTCTAAGTGAAGAGATTGTCTGTTTTATTCATTACTGATTCCCCTGAGCCTATGAGGGTACCTGATGTTACTCCACAAATATTTGCTGATTTACTGGATGAAAGTCAATAAAATGCCAAGGTATTAGACTAAGGAAGCTTGGTTTGGAGATCAACAAAAAATGCATCACACAGTACTTCATATTTTGGCTTCTGTCATTAATGGTATCTATCCCAAGGATGATACAACACTTAAATGATTTTAATTACAACTGTAAGTTAGGAGCCTATGATCCCTCTTTATACATAGGTTCTACCACATGTTACTTCAGGCATATTTGAGTAATTCTTCAAAATGATTTAGCTATTCTCATCCTATCTGTTATTGACTGTTCAGTGAAGTTATGTGATAAGAGAAAAGTAATTATTTGTATATTAATAATGCTGCTTACATTTATTATTTACTAAAAAGTTTTTTTTTAATATAAGTGTAAGATCCTTTTGAGGGACTAGGTCTACTATTCTTACTTTGTTTTGACGCTTAAGCTGCTGATCCTCTGTGAATTTGTGCAGCACAACCTAGGGAAATCTGGCATAATTTATATTACCTTGATTGCCCTTAACTGTGCTTTATTTATGAGCCAAAGTAAAATATGCTCAAGTAAGTTCATTTTATTTGCAGAATACTAATATTCTTTTCAATAATTCAATTTGTATTGTATTCAGTATAGGAACATTAAAAAACAGGAAGTCCAAAAACCTTAAGAAGCATTATTTCAGGGGCACCTGGGTGGCTTAGTTGGTTGAGCGTCCGACTTCGGCTCAGGTCACGATCTCGCGGTCCGTGAGTTCGAGCCCCGCGTCGGGCTCTGTGCTGACCGCTCAGAGCCTGGAGCCTGTTTCAGATTCTGTGTCTCCCTCTCTCTCTGACCCTTCCCCGTTCATGCTCTGTCTCTCTCTGTCTCAAAAATAAATAAACGTTAAAAAAAATTTTTTAATAAAAAAAAGAAGCATTATTTCAGTATAACTGGAATTTACATACATCCTGCCTAATGTCAAAATGGAATCTAGTAACCTTGTGTCCAGTAACTCCCAAGTAACTGTATACATTAATTAAACTTCTAGTTTCTTCCTTGGGATTATCTAGATCGATGTAATTTATTAAACAAGAGCAGCTGATTCGTCATATAACCATTGAGGAGTTCTATAAAACACTCCCTTATTGTGATTCTTTGCCTAATTTTCTTTTTAAAAAATTTTTTTAACGTTTATTTATTTTTGAGACAGAGAGAGACAGAGCATGAACAGGGGAGGATCAGATTGAGAGGGAGACACAGAATCTGAAACAGGCTCCAGGCTCTGAGCGTTCAGCACAGAGCCTGACACGGGGCTCGAACTCACGGACCGTGAGATCATGACCTGAGCCGAAGTCGGACACTTAACCGACTGAGCCACCCAGTCGCCCCTCTTTGCCTAATTTTCTTAAGGGGATTCACTTAAGGGGACATGAGTGTCATACAATGCATACACACACACACACACACACACACACACACACAAGCATACACACATGTAAGACAGTAGGATGCACTTAGACATAAAACTGTAAAGTGGAAATCATAGTGGTCTTCACAGTAAAGAATTATTGAAAGGTAAAGCCAACAAGCTGAAAAACTTGTTTTTGATGGTCACATTCCCCAACAAAATGGGGATGTGCAATCTTGATCCTGTACCTGAATTTTGTGGTTTAAGTGTGCATTCATCATGAAATAGGTAGTGAGTACTTCATTTTTATTTTTGACTCAAAAGGGAAAACTCAGGTAAGCACATTTGTCAGCCACACCTAAGCATCATCTGGGATCCAGGAGTCATCAGTATTAGACTCAAAGGAACCTCATCGGGTCACATTTCAGGAGAAAGCAGCACATGATTCAGGAAAACAGACTACTGTGATGAAATTTTATATGCTCATTATCAGTGCTTATTCCCAACTTCTCAGCACTAAACTACAAAATTCTCAAGTGCCCAAAAGGCAGAATGGAATAGTTGAAATATATGTGAAATTTGAGAGAAACTATACAGTGTAATGACATATAATTGAAGATATGTTTACTTTTGAGCGAAAATGAAAGAAAGTGAGAAAAAGGCAGGAAACAAACAGAGATAAGAGAGTAAGAGAGATTGGGAATAGTGGTTGAGAAATAGAACATTTAAATTCAAGGGACAATATCAGCATTTTGGAAACTATGAAGTGTGAGATAAAGCCATGGATATTATGGAGATTGTAATATTCTTGGGGAGATGAGAAAAATTGGAACCAATAGATAGTAGTAAAAGATTTTCTGTCACCACATACTAGAATAAAAGCTTCTTCAAGAAGAAATTTTTATCATTTTTGTTTCACTGATGTGTCCTGACTTCCTGCAACAGAGTCTGGCGCATAGTAGCTCTTATTTCTTAAAGAAAGTTCTTGAATGAATTTAACAGATCAGTTCATATAATAAATGAGAGTTTTCATAGATGCACTAAACTAATTGCTTACTTAATTATATAGATTCAGTGGTTTCCAAGGAGAGAGAGAGATTATCTTGGGGGAATGTATTTTAGATGTATTGGTAGATTTTAGGCTAATAGATTTCAGATACTGAGATATGAAGGGTTAGGCATAACTCATTAATTTCTTGTGTGAGCACATTTATTGAATAATTGTCAGGTGGCCATCAATATAGTAGGTCCTATGGATACAGAGATAAAAGGCACAATATCTGGCTGCACATAGCCTGTACCCAAAGAAAAACGATAAAATAAAAAACAGGACACACAAACAAATATTTGCAATACAGGAAACACAATATGGTAGAGATGCAAGTGTGCACAGGGCATATGTGTGTGGTGAGCCCTGAAGATATAAAGAAGAATGTCTGGGGGAAGAGGAAACTTGGATGATCCTGAAAGACTAACGAGTAACAAAAGTAAGGAAAAGAGAGAAATGCTTTCTAGTCATCAGAAATGGCTCCTGCAAAACCCTAGTGCTTCTGGGAAAGCAAAAGTAAGGAGATACTTGTGGAGGAGTGGCAGGGCCTTCTCTGCTGAGCTACAGAACTTAGATTTTTATGCCATTGGCTGTGGGAATCATGGAAAGATTCCATGCCAGGGGTTATGTGAACAGATTTTCCTGAGAAAGGTCACCAACAGAAAAAGGAACTGGATGTGATCTCTCAGAACATGGGAATGGGTTGAATGCAGTTGAGAAAGGAGATGGGGAAAGTGTAGTTCTGTAATTCAGATAAGAAATGGTGAGTGAGGATTTGAACTAACACAGGAGCGGTTGGAGTGAGGTGAGGAGGATAACATCAAGAAGAAAATGAATTATCATGGCTGATATTTACTGAGTACTTTTCCGTACACCGTTTTATACTTATCAACTGTTTTAATTTATATAACAACGCTAAATGATATGTGTAATGAGGTTCATCCCAATTTTATAGATGAGGGATCTCAGAAAGAGTAAGTGATTTGAGGAATATCGCAGTTAGTGCACAGTAAGAAAGTGGTCGGGACGGAGTTTACACCTGGGAAGTTGGACTCCAGAATCCTTGTTTTTAGCCACTGTATGATAATGCCGCTAGAGAGACAGAATGTATTGATGAGGTAGGATCAACATTATTTGCCAATTAAAAAAGATAAATACTTGAGGGGAAAGAAATTTAAGATGATTCCAAAGTTTCTGACTTGGGTTGGAGGTTAGAGAGTAGAAGACTAATTTCACTGAGAACAGGTTGACTATAAAATGTACATGAGGGGCGCCTGGGTGGCGCAGTCGGTTAAGCGTCCGACTTCAGCCAGGTCACGATCTCGCGGTCCGTGAGTTCGAGCCCCGCGTTGGGCTCTGGGCTGATGGCTCAGAGCCTGGAGCCTGTTTCTGATTCTGTGTCTCCCTCTCTCTCTGCCCCTCCCCTGTTCATGCTCTGTCTCTCTCTGTCCCAAAAATAAATAAATGTTGAAAAAAAAAATGTACATGAGGCACCAAATTGAAATTTGTAGGAATGTGATCTATCGGTATGTATCTAGCAGAGAAGTGTGAGCTAGAGATTTAGAAGTTACAGTTCCAAAGGCCAGGGCTTTGTGTGTGGCCATTCAGATGGTTGATAGCCTGAGAATGACCCATAACGAATGAGGCTTTCTAGAGCACGCAAAGCACGTAGCCGTTCTCTTGGTTAGGATGCTTTGGGCTGCAAATATCTGGAAGCCTCAAATTGGCTCAAAAACAAGAAAACAAAATTCCTCAAATAACAACTTGATAGTAGTTTTCTAGATTGTTGTAATATTTCAATCCTGTCATCAAGGGCTTGGATTTTCTTTTTATTTTCTAATTATTATTATTTTTTAATGTTTATTTACTTTTGAGAGAGAGAGGGAGGGACAGAGTGTGAGCTGGCCAAGGGCAGAAAGAGGGGGACACAGAATCCGAAGCAGGCTCTAGGCTCCCAAGTTGTCAGCAAAGAGCCCAACGTGGTGCTCGAACCCACAAACCGTGAGATCATGACTGGAGCCAAAGACAGATGCTTAACTGACTGAGCCACACAGGTGCCCCCAAACTTGAATTTTCTCTTATGCCTGTGCTCCACTATCAGAGTGCTTCTATCATGGTTACAAAATACTGCAACAGTGCAGGTATCATATGAAAATAAGGCAAAATCAGGGGGAAGAAAGACATTAATATTTATGACCTCAGATATGTTTTGAAATTTGATTGAATATGACCACAACACATGGCCACCTTTAAATCTGTTATTAGCCAGGAAATGGAAACACTACAATTGGCTCAGTCCACTTAGTGACTACCTCCCTGTCAAGGATGCAGTAAATCTCAATAAATGTGGGGAGAGATTAATATTTTAACAAAGTTTAAATTTAATCATCAGGTATGAAGAATGGGAATGATTGTTGGGTAAGCAACAAATGTTTTTTCTACTGCTGAAGAGCAGGCAAAAAATAAGAAAAGGAGTCAGCACGAAGACAGAGGTAAAAAGAAAATGATAGAATAAAAAGAAAATGATAGAATATAATGGTTCAAGGGAAAAGAATACTCTCATACAAAGCCTGAAAAAAAGATTAAGATTTTAATTTACACTGAAAAGATGATGTATTTTTATTTTCCTTTTCCTTTTCTCTCTTTATTTCTCTCTCTCTCTCTCTTTTTTTTTCCTTGAAAAATTATGGTGAGATAAAGTAAAAAGGGAAAGCCTGGTTTGAGGAAGGAATGGAGGTGAAGAATCAAAGAAGAGTGAAAAATATTTTTTCAGTTTCAGTAAGAAGGAAGAGAGAAATAAGGTGGTAGCTAGAAATGTTCTTGAGGTCCTTAGGGAAATCAGTTTCTGATCTCAGAAATAGTATAGGTAGTATATATATAGTATATAGTGTGTGTATATATATATATATATATATATATATAGTAGTATAGGTTTCTGATCTCAGAAGTAGTATCTATAGCTTCAAAAATTCAATGATTACTAAAATGTATGTTATATAAAGTGATATTCCCCCCAGACTGCAACACTAAAAATGCAACTATTAGAGTTAGTTGGGGTGTCTGGGTGGCTAAGTCAATTAAGCATCTGACTTAGGCTCGAGTCATTATCTCACAATTTGTGAGTCTGAACCCCATGTCGGGCTCTGCACTGATAGTACAGAGCCTGGTTGGGATTCTCTGTCTCCCTTTCTCTCTGCCCCACCCCCCTCAAAATACATAACTAAACTTAAAAAAAAAAAGAGTTGGTATAAATTCATCTTGTCATCGTTATGTATACACTTATTTAAGTAAATATAACCATAATCTTTGACAATTTGCTTCTTAATATATTCTGGATACCATTTTATATCAGTGTAGACACGTTTCACTAGTTCCTTTTGATAGATGAATAATGCACTATTGCCTGAGCATAGCATTCATTCCATAACCAAATCTTTCATAGTAGATATTTTTTATTTTTTAATGATCTATCCAGTGAGGCAATTACATACTTATAACTACCATAATATCCCCAGAAATTAATTTCTAGATGGAAAATTATTATTCAGGAAAAACAACTTTTGCTATTTTTGAAGATTTCATCAAATACATCTCATTGAATATATTTAGAGATGGACAAGACTTGAAATCTTTCAATGTCAAGAAGCGACCCTCCTCTACCCCTTTATGTAATCTTCCCTAATATCACCAGAGAGAATTGATCTTTCTACGTTTGTCTTTTTGTTATTGTCGTTTTGCTTACCTACAGCATGCTGTTTATATCTCATAAGTAACATGTGTTCTTCACTCAGCATTATAAGAAAAGTAGGATGAACTTGTCTGGTCCAGTCTGTCTCTTTCAACAGCTCACATATTAAAGACTGTGTAAATATCCATTGAATTGACTTCAGTAAGTGAGTGAATAAAGCCAATAAAAGCATAAAGCGATGGTGGAAAAAATACATACCTTGGGGTAGAGTAAATAGCATAATTCTATCCTAATTTGATCACATAAAGATGTTAAAAATCACTCAAATGTGTATTCCATAGGTATAACATATTACAATTTATATATAAAACTTTCTTGATCTCTGACCAAGTAGGCTCCATTGTAAAACTCATGCCGTAAAAATTACCAAAATCTCCTGGGTTACTCAAGAAGCGGCATTGATCTTTTGATAGTAATGTGTTTAAAAGATAAATAAATTAAGTTATAATTAGAACAAAGATGCCCTTTTACAGAAAACGTATACAGACATTAAGCATTTTCACTGTGAAGTATTTGTTAAAAAATTGCTTGTGGTAAACATGTTCCACTTAAAGCGGACATTCTCCCTTGATCTCTGTGACTGTGGATTTGATTACAACATGTCTTGATGAAACTAATGAAAGGTTTAATAAAATCAACTCAGTTGGAAAGTGTAATCCAGAGAAATGGTGTTTGTTTTCTATTATTAAAGCAGGTTGACCAATGTCTACTTTTTTTAGCCTGGGATGAGATCAGTACAGAGCATTCAAAAGGGCCTCACAGTGAAGCCTTTTGCTTTATGCTAATAAGTATACATCTTATAATTAAAATGAGGAACTTTTATCATTCCACAAATATTTAATTGTCACACTAAAATCAAAGTCAGCTTTGTTCAATTCCCCACAAGAAACCTTGAGTCATTGAGCCCAAGCTCCAGTTGAGACAGCAAATTGTTGCCGCTGGATTCAATCACACAATTGTAACAAATATGAACAAAACTGTGCAGGTTGTCAGGAAAGTTACAGACTAAACAAGCGTCTCTCTCCATTTTACATATTTTTGTATATTGCTTCTAATTAAAGTAACATGAGTTACTAAAGGAAAGATGCCTAAAGGTAAAACGTACTATATTTTTGTACGGCTTCATTAGATACAACTTCAGATTGTTCGATCTATAAGATTATGTGAGCCCACCTGTACTTTCCTTTACCTGTGCGTTGCCATTTGCTCTTGTCCAGGCCTTCCTTATGCATCATAGCTGGAATTTGTAAGTTGGATTTCCCCGATATTGCTTTTTCTGTTCTCTAATTTATTGAATATGAAAGTGCCAGTCTACAGAAGAGAGGGTCATATGTCCATCCTTGATCCTGTCACTGTAGCCATGCTGTGACAAGCTAGCTTTCAGCTACACACTCACCTCTGTGAGTTGAGTCAACAAATTCTGCAAAACAAAAGACTGTTCTGTAGGGATATTCAAGTACTACTACTGCAAAAAGGGGAATAAATATTAGGTCAAAACAAAAAATGCCAACCCCACCCCTTGAGGAATGCTGTAATATTCATGTTTCAGACATATATTTTGTTCATTTTTTCAACTTCTTATATTATGATGAAATATAATTAGTACACTTAAATGACAAAATGAGTAAATATGAAATTTTTGAGATATATGTTCATATATCTAATACATCTATCTACTCTTGGAACTTCCTTTTTTATTAAATCACATACTTATGGTTGGATTGATTATGCATTACATCATAAAGTTATCCATGAAATCCATTGATAGTATCTAGTGATAGAGCACTTTTGATCCTTGGAGTACAAAGAACAAAAACTATATATTATTTGAAATTTAAATAGCACTTGACATTTCATCTCTGTTTTAGCGTCTTTAATTAGATATTTTCTGCCTAACAGCACAATTTTGATCAAAACAATATACTTTTAAAGATTAAAGTTATAGGAAGTTTGCTATCTTTCTTAAAACAATATTAAATATATTACTAAGACTTTATACAATAAGTTAATTTGTATGAAGTGCTTTACAAAGAACTTTCTCTCTCTCGCTCTCTTTTTTTTTTCTCATTTAATACTTGTAATTACCCTGAGGGGATGCAAATGACATTTCTAAATGCAGTTTTTGAAAAGCCATATCTAGGATGCTTAAAATTGTGGTTGAGGAAATAAACTAAATAAGGCATGAGGCTCTATCTGACTCAATAGCCCAAATTGTTCACAAAGAATTCTTGAAATATTAAGGGTTTTTTTAACTAATTTCAATTATAGAATAGCACAGTAGAGAAGCATTGAAGACTCTACCACAAGCTTCACTTCTAGAAAGTAATTCAAAGTCAGTCTACTTTGAGAACTTCATGATTCTCAACTTTGAATCATTTCATTAAAAATACTTTTAACAGGGCGCCTGGGTGGCTCAGTTGGTTGAGCTTCCGATTTTGGCTCAGGTCATGATCTGGCGGTTGAGCCCCTTGTCAGGCTCTGTGATGACAGCTCAGAGCCAGGAGCCTGCTTCTGATTCTGTGTCTCCCTTTCCCTCTGCCTCTGCCCCATTTGTGCTGTTTCTCTCTCTCTCTCTTTCTCTCTCTCTCTCTTTCTCTCTCTCTCTCGTTCTCAGAAATAAATAAAACATTAAAAAAAATTTTAATTAAAAAAATAAAAATGCTTTATCAACTCTCTAATAAGAAAATAATACTATTTAAAAAAGACATTGTTTAATATTTTCCTTCAGACTACCAGTAAATTTTTAAAATGTGTCCTATCTCATAAGGAATGCTATTTTTTTTTGAGCAATCAATCATATACCTTTTTTTCTTTGAATCAGAGAATATATTAGGGGATCAAAAAGAATTTATTCATGTTGGTGTTGATAGCCCAGACCATGTGGTCTTCCTTAAGATTGAGATCAGTCTCAGGAAGTAGTCAAAAGCTCCTCAACACAGGAAAACCATACTAATCATTTTGGAGTTGGGTCAAAGTATATTCAGTAAGAAAAATACATATTTCTTCCTGTGCGATAACATTTCATAGAATTTTGAGAAAAATCAATGCATTTATAGTGTTTTTTATTCTTCAGAAATTTATACAGAAAATAGGTACAGCTTTCACCATTTCTTCCCCTCTTCTAATTGGATCAATTTTCTCTCTTCCACATTATTTTTAATGAATTCCGGGCAAAATAACCTTTCCACTAATAACTGCTTCAGGTTTGATGTGCCAGAGTTAGAGTTGGAGGATTTCCCCATGAGAAGATACAGCGGATCAGTCTCTGGTAGATGTGGATTCTTGGAGCTGGGTAGTGGGAGGAAGATGGCAGGCGCCCACGAGGTAGAAAATTAGAGCAAGAGAGCTGCCATCAGGCACACTCCCAACTTCAACACAGAATAGCATCCTTCCCATCGTCCTCCTACTTCCCACAGAAATACATAATAAAATACAGAATAATAGATGGAATTAACATAGCAATATTTCTTTTCTTTCTGAATCTGTAGCAAAAAATTTTGAGAAGAAGTGTTATGATTGCCAAGGTTCAGTATTAAAAGCTTTGTTTAAAAGAAAAATAAGCCCTCGACATTAGGGTATTCTACAATTGTTAATGAGCTTATATTTTGGGTACAAAACAGTAGTTTACATGGCCTACTAAGCTGTGAAAAGTGTAGTTTTGCTATTTTACTACCATAAAAATAAAAAGTGCCTGACTCAACATCCTTTATCATTTTCAGTGTACCAAAAAAGCTAGATGCCATCACTTACGAGTCTGCAGGCAATGTGAGGATTAGGAAAGGTCTCTTTGAAAGGAGCAAACATGCGGTTCTTCACCTCACTCTACTGCTCAGATTGGATGTGAGTTTGAAGGAGTAACGGCCATCTTGGACTACAAAGGAAAGGACCAGGCCTCAAGTGTCACAGCAGAAAAGTGAAAGTAGCTTGTGTCCCTAATGGTTTTGGAGCCGCCTAGCAAGTTATAGATGGCCCAACCACTAGACAGATTTAATGGGATAACTAAATAAGCCTTTCTCTTGTTTAGGCCAATTATTTGGGTTTTCTCTTATGTGTAGCCAAACCTAATCTTAATTAATTACCTTATCTGGAAATAGATAGCTACTATTTTTTTTTAAACGTGGCCATGTAGAGGTCCCAAGTGAATCTAAATTAATGATGTGTTTATAATATATCTTTAGTATCTTTCCAATTACACGTCTATGAGTGTCTCTAAAACTTGAGTGTTATAAAAAGTTATTTTAATTTTGTTTCATTTTCAGTAACAATTATTTCCATTGCAAACTCGTTTACACCACAAATTTGATCTGTAAATAAAAGAGTAACTTAAACAGACATAAATTTCAAGACATGGGCCAAGCCAACTGTCACCAAATCAGAATTAGCAAAAATTGAGAATCACTAAGATTTTCTGAAATAATTATTTTCCTGTCCTTTCCCTAAAGCAATTTACTGTGGGATGCAGAGTCTACAATTATTTTTCTATATCGCTGAGTGTGGTGTTGATGAGAATTACTATCAAATAGCTTGGTATGAATGCAAAATCTGCTATTTCTTCCACAGTGCTCTATACAATAGTCAGTGGAATAGATATTCTAATGAGGATCAGCACTGCTGGGATTCCAAAAACTAAGTGGGAGGAAATGGATTGGAATCAGTGAGTTTCCACTCGAATTCTTTTTGAGAAATTGCATCTTTCTCACTCATAGTAGTTATACTCTTATTTCTAAAAAGATTTAAAATATTGAACAAGAAGCGATGCCCCGGTGGGGAGAGGGAAGTGTTGGTAGAATACGTCAAGGAACAGGAAACATAAAGCTACTCTTTCTTTAGCGTTCTTCTGACTGCCTGGAACATTTAAGATATTGAAAACCTTTTTTTTTTTCTTTTTTAGCATCATTATCTTATTTTCTTTAGTGTAAAAGGCAAGAAAACTTCATTCATTTGCAGAAATGGCAGTCGCATACAAATTATGTACTTGATTCTAGAAATATTTAAATATTAAAAATAATCTAAAATGTCTGAATTAATTGAGAAATTGTTTCTCTTTTTCAATACTCAGGTATACAAATTCCAGATTAGTACAAGCACAGTTTTACACCAGACTTCTCTAAAAGTTAATGACAAAAGGTAATTGAGCATCTTTTATGTGATGTTCTATGTACACAGCAAATAGATTGGGCAATTCTGAAAGTGAAGAAGATAAAATCAATGCTATAGCACCATATTTAATATGTTTGTTATACTAATTCACATAGAAATCATATGTAATTGAGGAAACAAAGATATTCTCTTAGTTTTCAAGTTTGCACAGAGAAAGAAAATGGGAAGTAATGGCAAAGTCAGAGCATAATATCTATTTGTATAATATGTCACAAACTTCTTCAAATACATGATACTACTTTGTGCAAAAAAGGACTGTTTATATGAGCAGATTTAAATTTTTTTTTTACTATTATCAAATGTGTCATTGAAATATTTTTTCTAGTAGTATAGATATAAGCTAGTAATAAATATACAGATTTATTTATTAGTGACAGTAGGGCCAACAGATGATTACTCCTATAGTTGTGACCACAGAAGCAGAACACTGGTGCATAAACAAATGTTTAACACAATCATTTTTTTCTATTCTTCTTTCCAGAATTCAAAAATAATGTGTTTTTATTGAATTCTAACTATCAGAGAACTCAGAGATTTATTCTCTAATTTTTCTTAAAATTTTAGCATTTCCTTTGAAGAAGGGATTGAAGATCCTATGTTGGTTTCTTTCATTAAGGAAGAGTGTTTTTCAATCATCTTTCACTAACTAACACATAGGACCCATGATACAAGCAGGATATAATTTTAAATTTTTTTAATGTTTATTTATTTTTGAGAGAGAGTGAGAGAGGTGTAGAGAGAGGGGGAGATACAGAATCTGAAGCAGGCCCCAGGCTCTGAGCTATCAGCATAGAGCCTGATGCGGGGCTCGAACCCACCAATCGTGAGATCATGACCTGAGTTGAAGTCTGGCGCTTAACCAAGTGAGCTACCCCAGGTGCCCCAAATTTTAAAAGACGATCATACAAAGCCACAAGATTCAAAATTGATGACTATTGGTGGGGGGAGCATTTCCAAGTTTTAGCTTTTATGAATAAAGCTCACATGGGCATTCTTGTACTAGCCTTTGGTGATAATTAGCATTCACTTCTTTTGGGTGTAAGCTAGATTATTTTAAAACAAAATATACAACATATGACACTTAAAAAAGTGCTCCTTTTTGGGGTGACTGGCTCAGTCGGTTAAGTGTATGACTCTTGATTTGGGACCAGGTCTTGATTTTATGGTTCTAACCCCATGTTGGGCTCCTGCTTGGGATTCTCTCTCACTCCCTCTCTCTCTGCCCATGCCCCCTCAAAATAAACAAATAAACTTAAAGTGCTGCTTCTTCTGTATCTATGTGCAATACTTCAGGAGGGAGATGCTAAATAGAAAGATACAAAATTTGAGCCTGTTAATGATATAGAGAAAAATACTTGAAACTTTAGGTTAAGATGCATGGCAGAGCAATGCTTTAAATTTTAACTACTTGTCTTAAAATCTAAGAATAGAAAATTATGTAACTTTCATGGGTAAAGACCTAGAAAAGTAGTCAGAAACTAGTGTCAGGAGCCTGCAGAAAAGAAAGAAGCAGACCTTTGATTTGTGAGGATGATGGAGGCCAAAAATTTACATGCATGGGAGGGGCCAGAGAGATTCACTTCATAAACTAGGGACTGAGATGGGGCTCTTTCACCTGTGAAATAAGAGTGAATAAACAATTACTGCCGACTCTAAGGAAATACCCTATCTGTAAAGATGCATATCTGTAAAGGATAGAGAAAATAACCCTTTCAGCATCTGATTTAAGGCTGAGTGTATCCTGATTTAGTCTAGGGCAAGAGCCTTGAACCACCAGTTTAAGAACAGTTTCTGGATGGGCAAATAAAGACTCTAGGTAGATTTTCTACAAGCCCACTAGTGAAGAAGATGAACACACTGAGGAAAAAGTACAAGACTTCTTATCAAGGTGACCCTAAAACCTAACAAATAAAAGAACATGAGGAAAAATGTTAGCAAGAAATATTTTTTAAAAATTGATTATCAGGAGATTAAAAACACTCCCAATAAAGTTGTACCAACAGCAAATGATGCTATATGCAATATATGTATCCCTTTTAAAAAAACACTCTATAAAGAAAAATGTGTAAAAATAAGGACTTATAAAAATGCCTATATATATCAAGAACATAAAGACAAAAAAACTAAACCATTACAGATTGTATGTGTGTATATTTTAATGGTAATTGATTTATAAAACTTAATGAATTGGGGGGCACCTAGGTAGCTCCATGGGTTAAGCATCCAACTTCGGCTCAGGTTATGATCTCACAGTTCGTGGGTTCATGCCCCTTGTTGGGCTCTGTCCTGGCAGCTCAGAGCCTGCTTTGGATTCTGTGTCTCCCTCTTTTTCTACTCCTCCCCCACTCATGTTCTCTCTCTCTCTCTCTCTCTCTCTCTCAAAAATAAAAATAAACATTAAAAATAAACTTAATGAATTGGGGTGCCTTGGTAGCTCAGTTGGTTAAATGTCCATCTCTTGATTTTGGCTCAGGACATGATCTCATAGTTTGTGGGTTTGAGCCCCATGTGGGGCTCTGTGCTGACACTGCAGAGCCTGCTTGGGATTCTCTCTCTTCCCCCTTCTCTCTGTCCCTCCCCCACTTGCATGCATGCTCTCTTTCTCTCTCTCTCTCTCTCTCTCTTAAAATAAATAAAGAAACTTAAAAAAAATACTTTGAAAAAAACCTTAATGAATTAATATGGGGTTGCATTTTCTATTGAACAGAATAAATAAAACAATAGTGACTAAGGCGTTATATTGAATATTTGATGACAAAAGCAAACTGAGATAAACATATGAAGAATATGAAGACAACAAGCTGAAATCAAGAGGCCCTCAAGTGGTTCTAAAGCACATTTTATAAATAATGATAAAAGAAAAAAGCAATAATCAAACATACAATCATTATGAGCTTTCTAGTACTGAAAAATTGCAGTATTTGTGTTGAGAGTGCAGCAAGTACCAAGTGGTATAAAAAAATGAAGTCACAGAAATCGGTTGTATTCCTATACACCAATAATGATGCAACAGAGACATCAAGGAATCAATCCCATTTACAAAAAAACCATGAAATACCTAGGAATAAATCTAACCTAAGAGGAGAAAAATCTATACACTGAAAACTATAGAGAGCTTATGAAAGAAATTGAATAAGACACAAAAATATTCCATGCTCCTGGATAGGAAGAACAAATATTGTTAAAATGTCAATACTACCCAAAGCAATCTACATATTCAGTGCAATCCCTATCAAAATAACACTGGCATTCTTCACAGAGCTAGAACAAACAATCCTAAAATTGTGTGGAACCAGAAAAGACCCAAATAGCCAAAGCAATCTTGAAAAAGAAAACCAAAGCTGGAGGCATCACAATCCCAGACTTCAAGCTGTATTACAAAGGTGTAATCGTCAAGACAGTATGGTACTGGCACCAGAATAGACACTCAGATCAATGGAACAGAATAGAGATCCCAGAAATGGACCCAGAAACCTATGGCCAACTAATATTTGACAAAACAGGAAAGAATATCCAAAGGAATAAAGACAGTCTCTTTAGCAAGTGGTGCTGGGAAGACTGGACAGCGACATGCAGAAAAATTAACCTGGACCCACTTTCTTACACCATACACGAAACTCAAAATGGATGAAAGACCTCAATGTAAGACAGGAAGCCATCAAAATCCTCGAGGAGGAAAGCAGGCAAAAACATCTCTGACCTGGGCCGCAGCAACTTCTTACTCAACACATCTCCGGAGGCAAGGGAAACAAAAGCAAAAAAGAACTATTGAGACCTCATCAAAATAAAAAGCTTCTGCACATCGAAGGAAATAATCAACAAAAACTAAAAGGGCAACAGACAGAATGGGATAAGATATTTGCAAATGACATATCAGAGGAAGGGTTAGTATCCAAAATCTATAAAGAAGTTATCAAATTCAACACCCAAAAAACAAATAATCCAGTGAAGAAATGGCTAAAAGACATGACTAGACACTTCTCCAAAGAAGACATCCAGATGGCCAACCGACACATGAAAAAATGCTCAACATCACTCATCATCAAGGAAATATAAACCAGAACCACAATGAGATAGCACCTCACACCTGTCTTAATGGCTAACATTAACAACTCAGGCAACAACAGATGTTGGTGAGGATGCAGAGAAAGAGGATGTCTTTTGCACTGCTGGTGGGAATGCAAGCTGGTGCAGCCACTCCGGAAAACAGCACGGAGGTTCCTAAAAAATTAAAAATAAAACTACCCTATGACTCAGCAATTGCACTACTAGGTATTTTTCTAAGGGATACAGGTATGCTGTTTTGAAGGGGCACATGCACCCCAATGTTTCTAGCAGCACTACCAACAATAGCCACAGTATAGACAGAGGCCAAATGCCCATGGATGGATTAATGGATAAAGAAGATGTGGGATATATATGTATACACACACACACACACACACACACACATACACATACAATGGAGTATTGCTCAGCAATCAAAAAGAATGAAATCTTGCCATTTGCAAGTATGTGGATGGAATTAGAGGGTATTATGCTAAGAGTAATTAGTCAGAGAAAGACAAATATCTTGTGACTTCACTCCTATGAGGACTTTAAGACACAGAAGAGCTGAACACAAGGGAAGGGAAGCAAAATAATATAAAACAGAGAGGGGGACAAAACATAAGAGACTCTTAAATATGGTGAACAGAGGGATGCTGGAGGGGTTGTGGGAGGGGGATGGGCTAAATGGGTAAGGGGCATTAAGGAATCTACTGAAATCATTGTTGCACTATATGCTAACTAACTTGGATGTAAATTTTTAAAAAAAAATAAAATAATAAAGTATACTCTTAGAAACAGCTAAATTAAAAAACAAAACACAGAGGGAATAAAAGGCAAACAAAACAAATTTCGTGTTTGATTTACTTCGTCATGTCGTCAACAAATGGATAAGATTCTTTTGCCATCCAGGTGAACAAAGTCCCCAAGATGGAGTGCAGAATTTACAAGTTCATGGTTGGATTAACTCATGCAGGAGGCCTCCGTGCCCCATTGAGACAATCCTTACTGAAAAAGAGCAGATTGTTCCTAATCCAGAAGAGGAGGTTGCACAGAAGGATATCCCAGAAAAAAAAAAAAACTGAAGAAACAAAAACTTAAAGTAAAAGCAGAAAATAAAAGAAAAACACCTACACAAACTGGAGGGTGATTGGATATCTGTCAATACCTGGTAAATGTTAAAAATGTTTACCTTTTATCCTCAGTTACTTCGTTTAATCTTCTCTTCTTTCCCAAGGGATATAGTCCAACTAAAGTGCATTAAACATCTGGGGTAGGATTTGTAGAATCGGATGAAATATGTTTTTCTATTTCTTAATTGGTAGCCGAACAGACAATGTTGTTAACTTAATACTCTGTCACTTAAAATGCTTCTTTCCTTGTTACAATATATTAAAGATGTTTTTCTGAAAATAAATATCAACAGATGTATTATATTCCAATAAAGTGTTATGCCATCATTTATTTTACCAGTTACTTGTGTTTGGACATTAGATTTGTTTAATTTTGTTATTGCTAAAATTGCTGGGTAAACAAGCCTCAGAATTAACTCTCATCACATAATTGTGATGATTTATAATAATGGATTCATAGAGGAATGATGAATAATAATTGTGAATAATTAAGTAGAAGAAAATGGGAAGTAGGATTATAACCTATTATAAAAAAACCTGATCATAATAGTAACTTATTCAAGTTGAGTTAAAGAAACAAGACCAATCGAGAAGTATGTATCTGACTAGTGCTTAGCATAAATGTGAGTGCATAATATGAGCAACTAAAAATTAAGAAATATCTATATAAGTATATTATCATTTAGAAATATGGAAATATATACTAGGGGGAGACACTTAAAATACTGGAAAAAATCTGCCTCTGAGGTGGTAGGAATCAGGAGTGAAAGTGTTGGAACTGAGAAGCTCCATTTTTCTTACAGGCCTTTCAACCCGCCTTTGAGCTTAATTTGTTCCTTAATTAAGTAAAATTAAAATCAAATAAAAAGTGGAACCATGTAACAGGGAGTCATACATTTTAGAGTGCCCTGTTCTCCTAGAGCACGTAGAAAATATTCTAGAAATTAAAATGGGTTATGTTCTTGATATACCGGAGAGACAAGGAACTAATATCAGTACATTCGTCTTCTATTGTCGGTTGGATTCTTGAATAAGATGCAAATTTATATTCAACTTTTAGTGTTTGGTTTTTGTTTTGGAGTCTACTGAAAATAAGTTAAAACTTCACTTTATAATTATGATTATGAGAAATATATTTTTTATTATATTCTAAACACTAAAGTTTGCCATGGACACTTTAAGTTCTTCCTTTTCAATAGCATCTCTCCTCTCATCTCTCAGTCTCTCTCACACACTCACATAAGCACACATACACATGCACACCCACAGCCTCACCACCTTGTGTCTTCTGGTTTTGTTATTTATATGTTGTGATATAGTATAACATCAAAATTACTCTAGTATTAAGGAGAATGTTGTTCTTAGAGAATCAACCAGATGACAAAATAGATCAACAATGGTATTATTTTTGCTGATTTAAGATCATGCAAAAAATTCTAAGTGTCCTTTGTTTTAAAAATGCACCGAAATATTTATGCCTGAGTGTATTATATTAGTGGCCATGACTAAAAAGATCTTGAGATATTAAAAACCTGACTCTTGCCTTGTACCCACCTGCCCTACAACACTCAAATATGCAAGACTGTGTTTCCTATTGCTTCTTGACTCCAAGTCCTACTTTTATTTTTTCAAAGTTTTCCTGTAGTGCTCTAATATCTGATTATATTCAATATAGACACCTAAAGAAATATGTTTTAAATGTGCATTTTTTAAACTTACATTTTGAACTTTTTATGCTAATATGATTATCCAATCTCTATCCCAAGTGAGAAAGCACCAATAACCTTCTAAAGTGCAAAATACTTTAGGAAAATTCTTGATTATCTTTCTGCTATTCAGCTGAATTTTCATTTAAAGGATACAGCATTAGAAATCTATGATTTATTCAAACTTCAGTTAAGTTGCATTATATATATATATATATATATATGTATATGGCAATATATTACCCTGAGGAACTACCCAAAAAATTAAAGGAAAAAAAAAAAAGCCTGTCAGGAGGGATGACAGAAATGAAATGCATCCTTTTCAGGGAGAGGTATAATATTATTCACACTGTGAAGTGTTTATCACTGTCATCAAGATATCTTCAGGGAAAGTTTTTAAATATATTTTGATACACATTTTCGAATGGAAATGAAAAATGATATATGTGGATTTTACTAGTAGGCATTTTAGTGAAAGAAGACCTTCACAATTATTTATAATTTGTTGTTAATGAATATAAAATGAGAGCCGTCTGTGTTCCCAATCGGGTGACCTCTCTCCATTGTCATCCTATCTTACACACTACAGTATTCAATTCTCTGATCACACATTTTGCGGGAAATTTATCCTCTGTTTAATTCCAGAGACTACTTTCTTCTATTTTTTTCTACCATTCTGACAATTATTTTCATGGGTATTCTTAAATTTCTAGTTTTTTACACATAAATTCCTACATATATATAAAAAAATACATCATAAGATTTTTCTTATATAACACCACATCAAATATTGTCTATGTTAATGTAAAAAATGAAGAGTCCAACAGCAAAATAAATTTGGAGAAAATGTGTCTAAGTCAACTTACATGAGGTTTTCTATTGCAAGCCTTCTCAATGTCTTTGACATTTTGAATCATCAAAAGATGCACTTCTAAGTAAACTAATAAGCTGAGAGAAGTTCAGTACATCTAAATAATAAGTTAATACAGTTACTTCATATAGTTATAAAAGTATGCATTTATAAACTCTGGTTGAAAATGGTTTTAAAAAGTATACAAATTTCCCAAGTCCAATATAATATTTAAAAATATTCCATTTCTCTAGTAATCAATATTATTATTAAACAGATGCCATTAGATGGAAAAATTAATAAAACAAAATCTATGGTGGTCCATATTTTTAGAGAATAGGAATACTTAGGTATAAGTTCATGCAGTGCTTCAGAGAGTCTAAATTGCTACTCAGGTGAGTAATTTTAAAGATAGATTAAGCTTTAAAATATGCATTCTAATTGGACAAATTACTCTGCTATAATTTAATAATATATCACAGTTATATGACAAAATTAATTTGGAGGTGCTTATCCAGAACTTTAATAATAAAATTAAACAGAATCTAATGTCCCCCAAACAAATGATTGGTTTAAATAAATACAGCATCATATTACAGTGTAATGCAAGATATTAGTTACAATTTATTTTGTGAAGAAATATTTATGATATATTACAGAGTAAGAGAAGCATTTTTTTTAAGTTTATGTCCTTATTTTGAGAGAGAGCATACTGCACAGGGGAGGAGCAGAGAGAGCGGGAGACAGAGAATCCCAGGTAGCCTCCATGCCCTAGTTGGCACAGAGCCCAATGCAGGGCTCAAACTCACGGACGGTGAGGTCTTGACCTGAGCTGAAGTTGGACGCTTAGCTGACTGAGACACCCAGGTGCCCCAAGAAGCATTTTTAAAGGAAGAGGTACAGTATTGTCTTAACTTAACATATTTATATGATTATTAGTGTGCAGAGAACAAAGTGCCTGTGTACCCTGAAATCATAGCAGTCATCTCTGGGAGGAGGGCTAACAAGTGATTTGCACTTTCTTCCTTGTGCTTATCTGCATACTTCAAATTCTCTGTAACGAACATGAATTAATAGTCATCTGCTAAAATGTATCCACAGATATTAAACATTGTCATTCTTATGATTTCCTTTCCGTATTTTCTCTCCAGTAAACTTTAAGAAGCATTTGAGTACTTTATCTGTTCCAGGCACTACAGTAATTACTGGTGACAAAACAATGAAAAAGACATAGTTTTCATATTTATGTACTATAAATATATCATGGGTAAGTGCTAAGAGAAAACTGATCGCAGGTAGTATTGGAACACTAATGAGCAGGCCTTGTCTAACCCAGGAGCTCAGGAAAATATTGCTGCAGGAATGATCTCTGAGTTAAAATTTAAAGGTTCAATCATAGTTCACAGGGATACAGTGGAGATAAATCATTTCAGACTGAGAGAAGAGCACAAAGGTAGACAAGGAGCCGCACAACAGAGGGCACTGTAGAAATATGAGAAGTTTCCTTATTAAAAATTGAACACAGAGAGGCAGTGACTGATGGGTAATAAGACCGGGGAGATACCTAAAAGTTAAGGTAACAGTGAGTCCCTTGACTTATGCAAAAAAAATGGTAATGTAGTCTGTTTTGGAAAACAACATTTTAGAAGCAGAG
The DNA here is from genome assembly GCF_007474595.2 of Lynx canadensis. Classification (NCBI taxonomy): domain Eukaryota; kingdom Metazoa; phylum Chordata; class Mammalia; order Carnivora; family Felidae; genus Lynx; species Lynx canadensis. The sequence goes on from NC_044303.2 coordinate 37,304,488, forward strand.
ATTCTCCTTTTAGTGCTTATTTCAGCATCTGTTCCATTTTTCCAATCTTATATTATAAAAGTTAAAATTTTAGTCTACAACTGTATTTCTCTCCCCTGAGCTCTACGACTGCATATTGTAGCTAGATATACTGATCCCCAAATCCATGAAACATGTACATCTAATGGAAAGAATGGCAACAATTCTCTGCCTTCCACCCTCTCTGTGCTCAGCTCCATCTTTGGTCATGGGCATCTCCAAGCCACTCTCATCTCCAAATAAGAAGTCTTAAATTCATTGTGTCTCAATTGTCTTTTCACCTGTTCTGCCTATTTTCCTCTTCTTGACTCATGAATGATGCCTTCTTCTGATTCCCCATCACTGTCATCTATACCCTCATTAATCCTCGCCCAGGCAACATGAATGACATCTTAACTGTGTACACAACTCATCTCTCGATTTTATTTCCTTTTCCCAGTTGATGCTTCATTGTACCTATAGCTCCAAGCCTATCGCTTACTGTTTTTAAGTTACTTTCCAACTGATTACATTGTTACGATTTTTATTCGTATTATTATGCTTTTATTTTTATTTATGTTTTCACGGAATTGTGTACTGCCTTTACATTTCCTTATTATTTTTTGCTGTTATCGTTAGAGACATCTGTGTCTTCTTGGGTCATGTTGAAAATTCAAGATAGATCGTACATTTTTTTTTTCTGGATCATCTACTTTAACCGTGTCCATAATCATGTCCACACTCATGCTCTTGCTGAATGAGTTTTAAGGATAGCTTTTCACATCTCTTGTTATGCGAAAGTTTTCATAAAGCACTTACTGCTGTTTCAGATGCGTAAAAGCAAAGAACGTGTGCTCCTTATTCACGTTCATTTTCTAAATGCAGAAGACAGTGCCTTGGCACGTAGTAGATGGTAACCAAATATTTGGTAAAATGTAGAGAAAACTGATTTTTTTCTCTCTTATCATCCTTGAATGAAGAGAAACTCTCATCAAGAGGCAGCAACTTGTAGGTTGATTGTTGATACCATTTTTTTGTGTAGGTAACTTCATATTCAGTACAACAATGCAAGCATGATTGAAGTAGAAAATGTCTACCCAATTCTGTGTTCCATGGTCTTTGCCTAATGCTGAGCTCAATCTATTTTTTTTTTTAAGGAAATCTAATTTTCTAACAATTTGAAGATATAGGACGTATAAAAATATTAAAATCCTGTGTGCTCCACCTTATGACAATATAGCTACTTACCTTCTGGTCCATCAGGACATAGGAAAGAGAAGTACTTCAGGCAGTGAAGATGAAAGAAGCATAAAGGAATTCCATTTTTTCTCAAAAAAAAAAATAGAGATTGTAACTAAAATAATTGATAAGCATGTTTTGTTTGTTTGTTTTTAAAAAGCTATGTATAGACAAGGGAAGAGAAAGAGTATAGCTGCGGAAGGGATCAGTAATCCTTGTTAATAGCTTCAGAAGGGCAAGTTTGATTAGTTTTATTAGCATAGCACACTTTAATCATGAGTTTTTCACTCAAGTTCTGCCATTCCTAGAATTTAGTGCAAACTATTCTATATTCTGGCAGAATATTAATTCCATCATTCATTGCTTACTGAGCACATATTTATAGACTGCGTGCAAACCACTGAATAAAATGTAGTCTTACAATTGTGAAATAGACAGGTTTCCTGGCTGAGGGTCCGTGGTGACACAAACAATAAATGGGCAAAACAAAGGTGGAGAAGTGCAAGTCCTTACAGATAAAGAAGCCACAGAGGAGTAAGTCAACAATTTCAAGATATAAGAGGGGCACGCGACTGGCTTAGTTGGTAAGCAGTGACTCTGGATCTCAGGGCTGTGAGTTCAAGTCCATGTTGGGCGTGGATCCAACTTAAAAAATCAGAGATATAAGAAAGAGTGGAGGATCTTCTATGGATTTGAAAGTATTTCCTTCTTCATTGATACAGGTGGTACCCCATTCTGTGGAGTCTGTTTGTGAGAAGCATCAGGCCACTGGTGTGAGATGTTCTGAGGTTTAAGTAAAATCTGAAATCAAGAGTATTATGTGAAATTTTCCTAACTTTAAAATACTGACAGTAAATGATTTTTTTTAAATTTTTTTTCCAACGTTTATTTATTTTGGGACAGAGAGAGACAGAGCATGAACGGGGAGGGGCAGAGAGAGAAGGAGACACAGAATCGGAAACAGGCTCCAGGCTCTGAGCCATCAGCCCAGAGCCTGACGCGGGGGCTCGAACTCAACGGACCGCGAGATCGTGACCTGGCTGAAGTCGGACGCTTAACCGACTGCGCCACCCAGGCGCCCCAATGATTTTTAAAAAAGCTGTTGTGCTACCTAACATTGACTATGGTCTAAGGAAACTCATTTTATGACCGTATTTGTCATGAAGGTCTGCAGCCTTTGAAAAAACACACAAGCATATAACACCATAGCAAATCAAAATACATGTCTCTGAATAGAGAAACAGAATGCAGTACCAGGTACACCTAATGAAAACAGAGCGTTATAGAATGCTTCTTAAGAAGTTGACTATTATTCTGAAACTCCGAAGGAAAAAAAAAAAAGCCAAAATTGTTAAAGGAATAGGGAGCCCCTTCCTCAGGTAGAGGAGAGAGCACTGCAAAGGGTCTGGCAATTACAAAGAGCTTATGAACTAGTGGATGAAGGAGAGAGTTTCATGAGATGAAACTCAAGGTTGGAATAGGAACCAGGTTTTAATCAACGTTGTCACCCTTATTTGAAGCTGGGATTTATTCTACGTACAGCGGAACTCATTGAACACCATAACCTGGGAAATGGCTCCAGACTGACTTTTACGTTAATATCTGCATTACATGCTTTAACCTTTGCCTATTCATTATAAACATTTTAAAGGGATGGTGGCAGAGGCTGTGTGAGGAATTACTAGCCAGATACTTTTTAAATGGGAGCCTCCAAAAGTTAAAATGAGAAATTTACTCTTCAGAAATAAGTGAAGTTGTGTAGAATTAAGAGCTGTGACATTTGATGTTACTCAAAATGTGGCCTCGGTCTATTTTTCTGTCCTCACGATATATATAAATTCTCTCTCCAAGTAATGCCATCATCTGATTTTTTTTTTTTTTTTTTTTTTTTTGCACACTTGTGTAAGCCAATCAGAAACTCTGAGTAGAATGGGGTACTATTTGCACCTGGGTAGAAAGAAATTATATGAGCATTTGGAGCCATTTCATGTACTGGGATAATATTTTCCGATGGAGAAAATGCAACATTTTCTTCTGTTTAGTGAAAAATGAGAATGTGCCTTACAAAAATGCCGTCTGCTTGTAAGTAGGCACGTTATTTACACCTGAAGATGTGATAGAGTAAAGTGAAGTTGTCTAAAACTGCTTAGCTAAGTTCTTTTGCAAGTATTAACAGCATATATCAGGGCAAGCGGCAGGCAGGATCAATGAAAATTTATAGATAAAGAAAAAACGCCATCGATACTCACAGAAAGAGATGTGTATAAGCCCATTAGCTGAAGGTTACTTATATCCTGCCCTAGACTCAGAATCTACTCAAGTTTCCATGACTTCAACTATTTATAAAAGTGTTCCAGATATTAAGAAAATGACTCTTATTTTAAGTGCTGATATCTGTATTAGCATATTTCCACTCTACTTCTCAATGCAATCTATACAGACAATTATCTAATTTATTTTTGAATACTTATGTTTCCATTAGCTTATACTTATTACTAGTTTCCTAATTTTTAGATCATGCCTCCTAATTTAGCATTCTTTTTAGGTTTTATGTGTGTTTTATTTGAGGTCGGTTTTGTAGTCTTTCTGATCATATTCAAAGCTTTAAGTATGCCACCAAAACACAAGACAGCTTTATTTTCAAAAGCTTTCAATGATGCCTATTCAGAAATATTTACACATCACAGTGAAAGAAATGTCTTGATTGAAGTGACAAATTGCATTTTTTTTGCCACACTTTCTAAATGAAAGCACAGCTGTAAAGTATTATGTTACTGTCAAGAGAGTCTAATATTTTAAACAATTCTTAAAAGTTTTTGAAGCAAAAATAAACATTATGCTATAATAATTTGAACAACATTGACCCTCTGGAAACAAATTTGATGTAGTCTCCCAGCTGAATATGTGTTTCAAGTATAAGGGAGAAATATTAAATAGAGATACTTATTTTATCATATGATAAATATTGCAATTGAGATGATAGCATCTTTGAAGAAAAACCTTAGATGGGTCTAATACCAAGCACCCTCTCATTCTGTATACTCTCTCAATTTTATTTTATTTTATCTTTAAACTTTTTTAATCTTTCTTTCTTTCTTTCTTGTTTTTTGTTTGTTTTTTTTTTTGTTTGTTTGTTTTTGACAGAGGAGAGGAGAGAGGGAGAGAGTAGAATTGCAAGCGGAGGAGGGGCAGAGAGCAAGAGGGAGACCTAGAATCCGAAACAGGCTTCAGGCTCTGAGCTGTCAGCACAGAGCCCAATGTGGGGCTCAAACTCACTAGCTGAGCCGTGAGATCATGACCTGAGCAGAAATCTGATGCTTAACGGACTGAGCCACCCAGGTGCCCCAAGAGATGATCAATGTCAGCAACTTCAGAAATTGCAAATGTTTTTACTTTTCCACAACTGCTCCGGGCTGAAGCACAGTGTCTTTTGTTACGTATCCTACAAACTACATATGAAGTCCCTCAGTGAGTCCTCACTGAGAAGTGGCTTGGAGAGACCCTCACCAGCTTCAGCAGAGCAGTGTTGGACTTCTATTTTTGAAGACAAGTTTCACATAGCATATACAAAATCAAACACATTGCTCTAGATGGCTTTTCAGCGATACAGGGAATTTAAATGCCAAAGAGTCCTATGTAATTAGAGATCACAAATTCTCTTTCATCTCCTCTTTAAGGGAGAATGGTATCCTTTATAGTCAATCTCTTTCAGTTAGGAGTTTTATAATTACCAAACATGTAAAACATGACTCATACATTAAGTGAACATGTGTAAAAATATCTTACAAATTCATTTTCTAACGTGTAAGTAGTAAGGGGTTAAAAGCAATTCCAGTGAGAATTTGACCTTCAAAGGTTTATTTTCTCTCCAGGGCAAGTTTCCTATGCAGTGCTACAGGTGAAAACATTTGCATTACAATCAGTTTCTATACATTAATTTCTGTTCCCTACAGAGTTGTAAAATGGACTAGTCAGTCAAAATCAATCAAAGATACACAGCACCACAGAGTTAGAAAATGCCCAGAGGATGCATGGATGTGCTGAACAGTCCTCAGATGTCACTTAAAGGATGCCATGATCTCTTTTGCCCATTTACAACTCTTTGACATTTTTTTTTCCTGCCAGGAACTATAAGAGAATCTCCCCTCAAGTCATGGGCAATAAATGTCTAAACATACATGAGGCTAATGCCTTAATCGTTATATTGTTATGTAATATATTGAAAGTTATAAACATATAATTCACAAGTTGATTGCTTTTATGTTCATTTCTCCTTTCTTAATATCACAAAGCTAAAAATGTCTTCTGATTGCTTCTGGGGTTTTTGGTTTATCTTTCTAACACATTTATATTCTGGCCACCTAATCTTGTTTTAACGTGTTATTTATTTACTTTTGTGGGTCTGTGTGTGTGTGTGTGTGTGTGAGAGAGAGAGAGAGAGAGAGAGAGAGAGAGTGGGAGGGGGCAGAGAGGGGGAGAGAGAAGAATCCAAAGCGGGCTTCAGGCTGTCAGCACAGAGCCCAAACATGGGGCTTGAATTCACGAACCATGAGATCATGACCTGAGCCAGAGTTAGATGCTTAACTGACTGAGCCACCCCAGGCAACCCTGCCATTTAGTATTTTCTAAAAAGGAATTAAGGAATTTTAAAAACCACTTTTTTGCTTCCAATTCTGTGTCATCTTCTCTCTCTGCCCCTTCCCTGCTCGCACTCTGTCTCTCTCTTTCAAAATTAAATAAACATTAAAAAAATTTTTTTAAACCCACTTTTTTATACCCTTTGTATTTCTATAACTTACTCTCCCTTTCCTGCTCCAATGATGCTTTCATCATCAGCAAACAAGAGGCAGGAAGCATCCTAAGACACAAGAGAATGAAGAAAGAGGGCAGGACTGTAAAACCGTTCTTTTTATAGAATATTCACTATCAAATTTGGTGTTTTTAGTTTAATAAATTAATGGAGCCAAAAGAAATAATATGCATACAACATTAAACAGAATACAATAAGAAAGTATTTGCAAAATGAGGAATTTCATGGATTAAGAATATTTAAAAATGGAAGAACAATTTCAGAAGCTCATATAACAAAACCTCCAGGTGGAGACTATAGATTTATTCTAGGCCATCGTCTAACATATTTGTTTTATTCAGTAGAATAATGATTAATCATAGTGATATTGTAAAAATAAAATAGTGAAACTGAGACCTTTATTCAGGTGGGAGATGGAACTCAAAGGAGAAAACAAAATGTTGGGCACAATTTTTCAAGAAATCACCTGGATTTTTGAATAAAATGTTTGCTTAAATGAAGTGAATTAGCTCATCCTGCTATAGGATATGGAATCCTGAGGCCCTGAAATGCTATCCAACATTCACACGGTCATTGAGAATAGTTGACTTGCTATAGAATCAGGCTCTTTCTGTTTTTATAACAACGTGAATTATTTTAATAGGATTACACAAAGAATTAGTGTACTTACACTGTAAAAGAATTTATTTAAATAGGATTATTCACACTCCTGTAATTTATAATTCTGTACACTAGATTGTCTCCATACATTATAAAAATGCAAAGAAAAATTTTTAATTGGTTGACATTATAAAACTTAATTCCTAGGAAATTGGTGAAGTCTGTTATATTTACTCAACAGATTATCATTACTTTTGAAGAAGAAGTTCATTCAACTTTCATAAAAAATAAATTAAAATTCAAACAATGAAAATATGACTGCATTTATTCTAGAAGTATTGAAGGGATTAATAATATAACATGGTCCGCAAAAGTACAATGAAAATTTTTGATCACATAAAGGACATCACCTTGCCACATAAATGAGAAAATCTGACGTTGCCAAGTGGTATTTAGGGTGTGGATCGTCACAACTCCCAAAAAAGGGATACTTTTCTGAAAGTTGATTTTTAACAATCAGTTTTTTTTTGGAACATGGGACTTATTTCATCATATGACCATTACTCAATATAGCATTGCAGTGCTCAGATTAGTCAGGGAGAGTTGGTATGTATGTATCAGAAATAGAGAACCAAAAATAGTTTCAACTGTAGGTAGTCAATATGGCCATCATCTTGCTTCTTATGAAACAAAAATGCAAGACTAGTTACATTTAGAATGCTAGCAATCTGTCTTATACTAGATTAGGTGGTTTCATTAGAGCACGAGGTTTCTCTTTTAAATACTAATAGACTTTATTTTTAAGAAGAGTTTTAGCTTTCCAGAAAAATTGAGCATATTGTGTACAATGTTCTCATATATCCAGTACCCAATCTCCCCTATTATTATCTTAGATTAATATATATTTTATTATAATTAATGAACCAATATGTATACACTGTAATCAACAAAGACCCATAGTTTATTCAGATTTTCTGCTTTCTATTTTTTTTTTTCTTTTCTGTTCCAGAATCCCATCCAGGATACTACAGTGTATTTAGATATCATGTTCTGTTAGGGTTCTCATGGCTCTGCCCGTTTTTCAGGCTTTCTTTGTTTTTGACAACCTTAAGAGTTTTGAGGAATGTTAGATACCTTTCAGAATGTCCCTCTACTGGGATTTCTCAGATGTTTACAGGTTTTTTTTGGAGGAAGAGCACAGGTGTGATGTGCCACTCCCTCACATTATATCATTCTATCAACATGATTTATGATGATTGATGTTGACCTTGATCATCTACCTTGATCTCCACTGTAAATTTATATTCCATCTGCCCCTTCCATACTGTATAATTTGGAAGAAAGTCACTACGTACACTCCACGCTTAAGGGTGGAGTATCTCCATAATTTATTTGGAATTCTCTACATAAATTTATTTTGTTAGATAATTGTTTATACTTTGGGTTCCAATATTACTCTGATATTTTTTATGCTCAGATTGCTTCAGCTTTGGCAATTGGGAGCTCTCTGAGTTGCCTCATGTGTCCCTCTGACCTATCTTATCAATGTAGGCTTTAGTTTTGTTATTTTTATTTTTTTGAGCACCTCCTTTTCTTTTTTTAATGTTTATTTATTTAGAGAGAGACAGACAGACAGAGCATGAGCAGGGGAGGGGCAGAGAGAGAAGGAGACACAGAATCCAAAGCAGGCTCCAGGCTCCGAGCTGTCAGCACAGAGCCCAAAACGGGGCTGGAACTCAAAAACCATGAGATCATGACCTGAGCTGATCATGACTTAACCAGCTGAGCCCCAGATTACCTCCTTAATTTCTGACACTATAAATTACAAGATGCTCCCAACTCATCTTATATAATACCTCCCCAGTCTTAGAATCAGATATTTCTCTCAAGGAGCCCTGGTTCCTTATATTGGAGAATGATACTGGAAACCAAGTTCTAGATGCCAGGTGTGCTTGTTGCAACTGAAATGTTTCTTTAGGACCTCTTACTGACAGAACAAATACACATATGTGTATATACATCTATAAACATACTTCTTTATTCTGTTTTACTTTATTTGAGAGAGTGAGAGAGCGCGTGTGCACCTATGAGTGGGGTGGGGGTGGGGGGGAGGCAGGGAGATTGACAATACCAAGCAGGCTCCAACTAAGCATGCAGCTCTACTTGGGGCTCCATCCTACGACCCTGGGATCATGACTTGAGCCAAAATCAAGAGTCAGATGCTCAACTAAGTTACCCAGGCATCCCGTATATACACATTCTATATGTAACCATCTATATCTATGTTAAGTTAAACAAGAGTTTCGTACTCATGTCTTCTAGTATAATCCATTTCCACCTGGATCAATATAGCTTCCTCTACCTGCCGATCTATAAATTCCCACTCCAATAATGAGAAACCTGGTATCCGCTCTCCCCCATTCATATAATTAATCATTCAATTTTAGTATATGTATACCAGAATCCTGTGTTAGTTAACCCATACCCCTGTTAGAAACAAGTTTAATAACTAGAGTATCATGCTTTTGCTTTAGAGTATCATCCTTTTTAAATGAGAATCCCTTCATTTCAGAAGTTACTTAGGTCAGTACCTCCCCTGCTCCCTCTCAGAGACTCTTTTTTTTTTTTTTAATGTTACTTATTTATTTTGAGAGAGAGAGAGAGTGAGAGTGAGGGAGGAGCAGAGAGAAAGAGGGGAGAGAGAGAATCCCAAGCAGACTCCCTGCTGTGATCACAGAGACCCCCCACCCCCACCCCCCTACCATGTGGGGCTTGATTCCATGAACCTTGAGATCACGACCTGAGTGGAGATCCAGAATCAGATGCTTAACCGACTGAGCGACTCACATGCCTCCCCTCCCCCACGGGGACTCTTTTAAAGAAACTTTAGCTATTCCTGGAGTACCAAAGGCACAAAAAAATAGGAAAATACATGTTCACGTTTATATTATGGCCATTGGTAAAGCAAAATACACTGAAATTAATTGGTTCAAATTCTGTGAACACCATGAGAGTCAGAAAATACCATTTTCTCCCCAATTCAAAATATGCTGGAAAATGTTGACAGAGAAATTTAGCTTCCACCGTGCATTAATTTCTAAGTGTGTTGTGAAAGTATATGAGACTTGAGTCTTTGATTCCCAGTCTATATTTCTACACAGCTAGAATCACCTGGAAATGTCTTCAATGATACTACAGAGGGTCAATCTAAGACTATTTTACAAATTAAAATTTTGAGTGCATTTCTCCATAGAAATAAAATAAAAACATGGGAACTGATTTGAAATAATGCCAGAAAAGTATTTTTTTCACCAGTATAGAAATCATCAGAGTCAGAATATTAGAAAGGGTGTTTTGTTAGTCTGTTTAAAGCAAATTGAACCACAAAGCTTAAAACAAATGTGTAAAGCATACTAACACACACACACACAATTCATGCATTTTTAGAGCTAGCCTGGATATTAATCCGTATTTTTAAGATAATCCTATTGAGAAAATGTTGAAAGAATCAACCAATTAGTGCATAAGTTAATTTTTGACCCAAAAATCTCCTAAGAAGAGGCAGTACTCTGTATGTGGATATTGCTATGTGGAAACAAAAAAACAGTTCTGACAACTAAATTTTCATTCTAATAACTTTTTCAGTGTTGAATAAAAATGGCAGCAGTGAGAAAATGTTGGTGATGGCAGAATGGCTATTTAGTAATGAATACACAGCAAGGCTACTTTTATTCTAGGCTCCTTGTTTTTCTTCCCTCAAGAAGACTCACCCCATTCACCGTTTTGTCTTTTCTGCCTAAATAACATCCATCAAATGGTGCGAAACACAGAGATACTTTAAAAGGAGGGGACTGTTTTGACTAACAATGGAGATGGTCAACTCCAGGATTATGCAGAATTAGAGAAGATCTATAGTATAAATATCATTACTAATGGAAGATAACATCTTTTGCCTTTCCTAAATTTGTTTGGGATATACCTTCTGGCTAGGAGATATATCAACGTGTACATCCATACACATTTTCGATGGTGGAAATACAAAGTTAATTAGAAATAGATTTTGCTGTTTTTGTTATTTTAGAACCCACTTTATTTTATTTTTTCTTAATTAATTAATGAACTTTTAGAGAGAGGGAGAGCACAAGTGAGGGAGAGAGGCGAGAAAGAGAGAGGAGAGAGAGAAGAGAGAGAGAGAGGAGAGAGGAATCTTAAGCAGGCTTCATACTCCAGCACAAAACTTGACCCAGGGCTTGTGTCCCATGACCCTCAGATTATGAGCTGAGCCAAATCAAGAGTTTGGGTGCTCAACTGACTAAGCCAGCCAGGCACCCTTAGAACACATTTTTAAAGTTAATTTTTAGAAAAAACGGTCTCTTGTGATTGTTTATGAAATTATTTTAGAATTATTAATAATTAAAACATCCTCCTTACAGTTTACAACCAAGTTTCTGTATAAGATAGACACTCATTTCTCAGAACACTACTATGGCGCTTTCAGAGTATATCATTCAGGATAGGCTGAGTTAGACTGCTGCAACAAACCAACCTTAATCTGAGTGGCTTATTAGAATATAGTTTATTTCTTACCAACGCTATATATCATATGGGGTTGGCAGGTGGACTCATTCTTGCAACTTTATGAGATCCAGACCAATGGAGACATTATCTGATGTATGCTTCTATGATCACCATAGCAAGAGAAAGAGAGAGGAGCTAATTGTACACTGGCTCTTCCATGAAAAAGTTGTATGTTGTTGTTCTGATCTCATGTCTTGTAACTTCAAAGGAACAGGGGATTACACTCCTGCCATGTTCCCAGAGCAGAAACCAGAAAAATAGTGGTTACAACACCGTTCTACCACACTGATCAACTAGGGCACATTTTGGAGAGAGAGAATGGTGGGGACCAATCATTAAAGACTCTTCTCTCCTAATTTAATGCAACGAATTTTAGTTCCAGAATTTATGATTCTCCTTAAAAAATAGAGAAAATACATATAATCTGTATTCTGAAATTCCAAATCCCACTCTTTCCATTAAAAATTTCCCCCTTTTTCTACCTCCTTTTGTCACATTTACCCATTGTGACTGATTTCTCTTCCCAAACTGGTTTCTGACCAAGAGAACTGATGGATTAATTTGTGTTGATTGGAAAAAAAAAATACAAAGATGCTAAAAAGCTATTTTAAGAGGCAGCGTATTACCGTGATGACAAGTGTGTCCCTTGTGTTAGACTTAATGAATTCTATTGCTTGTTCTGCCACTTATTGGCAGCGTGAATTTGGATAAGTTGCTAACCCTATCTATGCCTCAGTATCTTCTATAAAATGAGAGAAGACTCACTGTGAATTAAAACATAGAAGTACTTGAAGTTGTGGTATAGTATGCCCTAAATTAATGTCAGCCTTGTTGGCCTACTGAACTTTTTGATTAGGAACAATCAGGCTTCCGTGTTTATCTGATAAATAGTTTTATTAGAGTAAGCATTAAAATTGCTGTATTCTAAGTTTTTGGAAGTATTTAAGTATCCAGCAATAGAATGTGTATTTCTCCCAATTAACTCATATAATGCAAACAAAAAGGCATATTTTATAATTCTTTTGTAAGCTAAAAAAATTTAAAAGATGGATTATTTTATCATTTTATAGATGCATGCATCCTCAACTGTATATATATCGTATTGCTGATTGGGTGAATATAATTACAAAACATATATAGAAAATAGCATATTTTATTAAGTTAGTTAAATATCTTCCAAGGAATACATATATTTTTTATTTTAGAGAGAGAGAGAGGGATAGAGTGCTTGCAAGAGTGGGGGAGGGGCAGAGGTAGAGAGAGAGAGAATCTTTTTTATTAACTATTTTCTAATTTTTTTTTTTTTTTTTGAGAGAGAGAGAGAAAGAGAAAGAGAGAAAGTCTTAAGCAGGCTTCACACTCAGTTTGGACACCTAATGCAGGACTCAATCCCGTGATCCTGGGATCATTAACTGACCTGAAATCAAGATTGGATGCTCAACAGACGGAACCACCCAGGTGCCCAGGAATATTTTCATGTAAAGGAGAATCTACCTATTTGCTTCCTAAACACCTAACTGTAAGATTCCAATTTTGCATCTATACATTTAGTTAAAATAAAACTAGAAATAGTAAATATTATATGTCATTAAAGGAAACAGCTGATACTTCATGACTTGAAAATTGTAATATTTTAGAAAACTCAAGATTATTCAATCAATAGTACAATTCAATATGCATATATATTTCAAATTTTCAAAAAATATTGCTTAAAATTTGCCAAAGTTAAAATTGTATTGAGTATCCAAAACCAAATCCAAATACACATTCACCCAATGAGGATAATAGCACTTCATTAGATATTGCATGTAAGTTGTCCAGAGAAATAGAAACCCACTGATGTTTTATATATGGATGAATATGCATTTTATTGCATCATATCCAGAACAAAAAAGGGACTTGACTATTACTTGTGATCATATCGTTTGTTTTTGTGAGCTACAAATAGCTAATCTAAGTTTTAGAGTTAAAAAGATTAACGCTATTATAGTTACTTAATTTGAAAATAAAAAATAATAAGGCTATTCAGTAAAATATAGATTTAAATACATTAAATTTGAAATCTTGCTAAGAATGGGCCACATGTGGATATCTAAAGAATTGCAAATAGTTATATTCACAAATGGAAAAAAAGACCTATTGAGTAAATTTTTAAGTGGAAGGGATGTCATTGTCCGGAAGGTAACTTTCAGAATGATGAAATTGATTAATTTACAAAGTAAATGGCAATACATTATATTCTTTCATAGTTGTCTGCACTATGGGACTTTCACAAATTTGTTTCCATATATTGGCATGCAATAATTCTATTTAATTAAATTCAACTCTGGTCCACACTTATTATCGGTTATATGTTATACTTCATTCCCTCCATCATAATACTCATTATTTTTTACATATTTAATTATTAAAATTGTAGAAATGATGCGAAATTTCATTATATTGCTTAAAATAATATTAATCACATTAATTTAGAAAATGTAAATTTATAATATGTTATTAAACAGAATATGTTTTCAGAATATCAGCAAGAAAACTATATTTTCATAGATGTGCTATAACTTGTATTATTTCTAATTTTTAGTTTTATTCCTAGAAATTATAATGTAACATGATTTTTAGGTATTTAAAAGTAGAAGAAGGCAAAAACAAACCAAAAGAAAAAACCAAAACAAAAAAACACATGAGGGAAGAAACCAAACCATAATTGCTGAAAAATTTCGCTACCAACAGAAAGGAAAATTATGATGAAGAAGAAATGCAAATTTATGTATCTTAACAACTACTTATTAATATTTCATGAAAATCTGGTTTAGAGGACAAAGCTCAGTCCCATATCCCATTTAATAATTTAAAATCATAATAGTTTATTAACATGTGCGTGCACACATGCATTTGTGCAGTGGTATTGAGGAAACAGATTATTTTCTTGCTTTGCTGTGGAGAATGACAGAGTGTTTCATTAGTTCAGTGTAAATGATCTCTTTTTAGAGTTTATATTAACATTGCTGCTTATCAGCACCGTGTTCTACTCTATTTATTGCAGGCCACAAAGTCTTTTCTGTAGGTTTAAAAAGTAAACTGTAATTTATGTTCTCTGAAAGATAGCAAGGATTTAAATAATTTACTTGCAATTTGATGTGGATTTGCATTTCTAAATATAAAACCAAAAAGTGAAATTTCTTTCTGTATTTCTATTTGTAGGGAACGAGGGCAGGCCTCCCCAAAATGTTCGACATTGAATATTGATTGTTTCGAATGGAAGCTACGTGGAAACAGCTAGTACAAGGACACTCAGACCCCTCCTCTATTCCCCTGAAAGCAGGAAAGAAAACCCCCATGTGAAAATACCCTCCCTGTACTAAGAAGTCAGAAAGATATCCTCATCAGTAGAGATAGGGACTTTAAAGTGGAGAAAGCTGTAGAAACAAACCTTTTTTTTTTTTTTTTTTAATCTAATACCTCTGCCTCCGTGCTGCTTTGAATTCTTATTAGTTAAACCTTCCAAACACCTGTTTTTCTTTAATCCTGCCATATCACAAATTTATTGCCTCTGTGTCTAAAAGTGTATAAAAACTGGCTGCTTTGGTCATTTCTTTGGGTCTCAATTTCATTATTGGGCATCTGTGCACACCATAATCAAATCCTGGGTTTTTTCTTCTGTTAATCAGTCTCCTATCAGTTTAATTCCTAACCCTGCTAAAGAACCCTGGCATGGGGGTGTGGTGGGGAGAAGGAAATTTCTTCCTCTCCTACATATTTCTACAGAGAGCTGTAGCAGAACAAGTAATTCTACTTTTCTTAGTAGTTATGAAAATATTTAGTTTGTGGATATTCCAATTTGGTTTTGGCATTTCATGTGTTGTTTTTTCCTCCATGTTTTCAAAAAGGAAAGAGAAAATTTGCAACTTACAATTTTGCAGATGGGAATTTTTGCAGAGGTACTCTGGAGCAGTAATTTATCATTGTTAAATCAAATATTACATAAAAGTGGAAATGTATTAGTGCAAAATTAGCCAGGTTTTGTTACATGTCTATCTTGATTTATCTGATCATTATCTCTGTCCTTGATTGTTCAGAGGCATTCATGCTGGTTTCCAAATTTGAGAGCAAATAGATAACCAAAGTGTTTCTGTGCATTTAAAGGTGGAAAATTATTTCTAATATAAAGTAAAATTTCAATTAGACATGTAATTCTTTACCCTTTAGCAGCACTGCCCACTATAACCTTCTGTGATAATGGAAATTACATATGTCTGTTGAGCACTTGAAATATGGCCAGTGCAGCCAAGTAAGTGATTTTTTTAAAATTTATTTGATTTTAATTAATAAAATTTTTGTATTTAGATAGCTACATGTGAAATGTGTCTACCCATGTTAGATAAGATAGCTTTGGAGTTTATTATTACTCTTTGTTTTTATCTAAAATTTAAAAGAATGTTTAATATTTGATCTTCACATGAAATTAGTTTGCTTTACTTTTAATTTTTACACAATTTAATTTACTGTGCAGTTATGATAGAAAGATACAAGCAAGTGAGATTTCTAAGGGTGATATTTCTGTTTCTCATTTTCTTGTGTTTTCAGACTTCCTGGACCAATAAGCCACAAGTGCCAGTCAGCTGCTCGGTTTGAGGCACTAAGGTACTTCTTTTGCAAACCTTTCACTATGATCTGGCTTCAAGTCCAAAGAGAAATAATGTGGTGATCTCCTGCATAGAGAATTTTCTGGAGAACTCTGGACTAATTTGGGAATTCTGGTGAAATTGAAGTCTCCTAATTGAGTAAGTAGAATATGGAAAAATCTATCACAGGGGCAGGTAGGAGGGCAGGTGCAAGCTTTATCCATGACATTTAAACAATTTGACATGGAAGCAATCTTATAAGCATGACTATTGGTCCTATTGAATTTGAACTTATTATGGAAGAAAATACAGCATAAAGAGTGTGCAATGATGACCTTAGCTCAGAAAGTCCATTAGTACAGTTTTGAGTTAAATATAGATACAGAGATAAGTAAAGAAATAAGGTGTAATTAGAGAATTGCAGTTTTGTACGTGCAGGGAAATGAAATCAAACAGACTCTAGGGTATTTTTTTTTAATTTTTTTTTTTAACGTTTATTATTTTTGGGACAGAGAGAGACAGAGCATGAACGGGAGGGGCAGAGAGAGAGGGAGACACAGAATCGGAAACGTGCTCCAGGCTCTGAGCCATCAGCCAGAGCCTGACGCGGGGCTGGAACTCACGGGACCGCGAGATCGTGACCTGGCTGAAGTCGGACGCTTAACCGACTGCGCCACCCAGGAGCCCCAAACAGACTCTAGGGTATTAAGGAACAATGGCACAATCAGAAACAAGAGTATAGCTTTAAGCTATATTGAATTGGGTGGGGCAAAACTGGAACAGAATAAAGGCCAGAAATTCAATGTTACCTCAGTTACACTTCCTAAACGGGTGGGGGTAATTACTCCCAGAGCAGCATTTCGGGAAAAGATGGAGCTTAATACTTGATGCTTTCATCCACAAGCATGAACACAATAGAATAAAAAATGAATCACTCTTTAGTGTAGGTAATTAAAAAAAAAATTTTTTTGTTCAATGTTTTTGTTTTAAGCATAAATTTTGTGTATATAAAAATAGAAGAAAATTAGGAGAGGAATGTAGAATCATGTGGTTGAGGTGATCATGGTTGGAAACCAAGGCTACATAGAAATGCTTCAACTTTAGAAAATGGAAGATAATAATTCCTAGTACAATCAAAATAAGGTTAATTATTAAATTACGGTAATTTCTAAAATTAATTTGAAAATGTTCAAAAGGATAAATAGAAAATTAAATTCTTATTTATTTTTAACAGCATTTTTAAAAATGTTTATTTTTCTTTGAGACAGAGCATGAGTAGGGTTAGGGCAGAGAGACGGAAGACGCAGAGTCCAAAGCAGACTCCAGGCTCTGAGTTGTCAGCACAGAGCTCAATGTGGGGCACAAACCCCATGAACCACAGGATCGTGACTTGGGCTGCAGTTGAATGTTCAACCGAATGAGCCACCCAGGCACTCCTAACAGCATGGTTTTGAATTTCAAGACTGGCAGTTATAATGGAAGGCTGAGTATGTAGGTTAAGATTGGCGATTATTTGGGGCAACCTGAGTGGCTCAGTAAATTAAGTGTCCAACTTTGGCTTAGGTCAAAGATCTCACAGTTGGTGAATTTGAGCCTCAAGTCCCGCATCGGGCTCTGTCTGTGCTGACAGCTCAGAGCCTGGAGCCTGCTTCAGATTCTGTGTCTCCCTCTCTCGCTGCCCCTTCCCTGCTCACGCTCTGTCTCTCCGTCTCTCTCAAAAACAAACAACAAACATTAAAAAATATTTTTAAAAAAAGATTGACTGGCA
This sequence comes from Lynx canadensis, assembly GCF_007474595.2. NCBI lineage: Eukaryota > Metazoa > Chordata > Mammalia > Carnivora > Felidae > Lynx > Lynx canadensis. Next base: position 37,322,105 of record NC_044303.2, read on the forward strand.
ATTGTGTAAATGAAAGTACACCAAAAACTCCGAGATTCTAGACATGAAAGGTTAATATTTTGACATATACATAGAAATATTTAGCAAAGTAATGAAAGAAGGAAAATAAATTTGATACTTATCACTTGTTAGCCAATTATAATACTCTAATAGAAGATATAAAAAATAATTAAGTTCCAAGTTTAGTATTTGTTAATAAAACATATCCAGATGTCCCCAAGAAGTGTTTTATCAGGTTAGAATCATGCAAAAGCTTACTAACGTACAGAGTTGATATAACTGTGAGGAAATTCTCTGTATACGTTGCTGTTAAAAATGCGCATTACTCAGGGCACTGGGTGGTTCAATTGGTTAAGCATCCGGCTTCACTCAGGTCATGATCTCACTGTTAGTGGGTTCAAGCCCATGTTGGACTCTCTGCTGACAGCTCAGAGCCTGGAGCCTGCTTCAGATACTATGTCTCTCTCTCTCTCTCCTCTCTCTCTCTCTCTCTCTCTCTCAAAAACAAATAAACATTAAAAAAAACTTTAAAAAAATGCAAGTTAGTTGCAAACATTAATGAAGGCAATGCTTTCAACTACTTCATTTTTTGAAAATTAATTTCTCACCATTATGAAGATATCATTGACCTATAACATGTAAATTAAAGTGTACAAAGTGATGAATGATTTGATGCATGCACATATGTACATTGTGAAATGATTACCATGATAGGTTAGTTCATACCTCCATCCCCTCACAGAATTACCATTTTTTTGTAGAGCTAACTTCTCTCTAGTTGCTCCTCTCTTAACAACATTCAAGTACATGATACTTTATTATTCATTATAGTCCCCATGCTGTACATAGGTCCCACAGCTTATTCACCTTACATCTGGCAGTCTGTACCTTTTGACCAACATCTCCCCCATGACCCCGCCCCTGACAATCACCATTCTACTCTTTCTTCCTTTGAGTTCAGCTGTTTTAGATTCCACATTAGTGAAAACAGTATTTGTCTTTTCCTGGCTTAATTTTCATTTAGCATAATACTATCAGATTTCATCCATGGTGCTGCAAAGGCAGATTTCATTCTTTTTTTTATTGCTGACTAATATTCCATTGTGTGCATATACCACATCTTCTTATCCATTCATCCCTCATAGACACTTAGGCTACTTCCATATCTTGGCTGTTGTAAATAATGCTGCAGTGAACAAGGTGGGAAAGGGTAGACATCTTTTCCATACACTGGCCTCATTTACTTTGGAAAAAATATGCAGAATTGGAATTACAGATCATACGGTAGTTTTCATGTTTTGAGGAACCTCCATAGTGTTTTACCCAGCGGCTGCACCTGTTGACGTTCCCACCGTCAGTGCACAAGGGGGTGCAGCTGCCAGCAGGCACCTGGGTGAGTCTAGGGCCTGGGTTTGAGGGAGCTTGCTGTGAACTGATGCCTGAAGCAGCCTGGTGCCTCTTGAGCTGCCTGAGGGCAGGTGGACAGCGCTGCGGTGGGGGGCAGGGGGACGGCCGAGGAAGGGGCGGGCCAGAACTCACAGCTTCCCTCCAGAAACCTCTAGTAGAGTACCTGCCTGGTGGGCTAGGAGCCTCCTGGGGCTAAAGGAGTCACAGGCACCGGGATGCCTAGGTTCCCGGGAGCTCCGCCGGGAGCCTTGGGACCCTGGTTCCGCCTGGGGTTGCCGGAGCCACCAAGTGCCTGGGTAAGTTTGTGAACCATTCTGTCAATTGCTGAGCCTACCAGAAGCCTCCCCGAGCCTGGCAACTGCCCTGAGCCTCTGGGGTAGGCAGACAGTGGGGTGATGGGGAGTCTAGGTTCATGGGAGCCTGCAGGGAGCTGCAAAGACGCCAATTGGGGCAGCTGGAGTTGGCGGCTCCAGAGCCAGAGGCCGGCGTGCACTGGAGCCTCCTAGCAGTCACCTAGGTCCCGTGGAGGGAGATGGCGGGGGGGGGGGGGGGGGGGGGGGGGGGGGGGGGGGGGGGGGGGGGGGGGGGGGGGGGGGGGGGAGGGTTCTGTGTTGAAGTCAGGTGTTTACACTATTCTCCCACGGAGTGTCGGCGCTGGGCTGCCCAGGTGCTGTGCTTCACCAGGTGCTGTAATCCCTGCCTGTAATCCTTAAGCCTTGTGAAAATGTTTTCCTTCATTCTTGCACAGATAGGTGTTCAGATTGATGTCTGGCGGGTGGGGTGAGTCATATCAATTTATATGCCACCATTTCACTGACGTCACCGGCAATCTCCAAGAAGCATTAAATTCTGTTTGAATATTGTATTACAGCTATGAAACTTTATTTAAAAAAAAATCGCAAAGTAGTCCTTTTTTAAATTTTTTACTCATTTTAGAGTGGGGGGAGGGACAGAGAGAGAGGAAGACAGAGGATCAGAAGCCTGCTCTGTGCTGACAGCAGAGCCCTGGGCTCGAACCCACAAACTGTGAGGTCATGACCTGAGCCCAAGTCAGATGCTCAACTGACTGAGCCACCCAGGTGCCCTGAAAAGTAGTCATTTTGAGGATCAAGATACTCAAATGTCTTTTTTTTTTAAAGATTATTTAGCTACATGTAAGCAACAGATGGCCTATTTTTGGATGTTACAGTGAGAGGGAAATTCAGAACAAACTTCTTTCATAATTCAAATTTGTGTACTTTGTAAAGAGTTTTGAAAATTTAATGTTGTATGGAGTTGAGTTTACAGAAAAATGAGCAGGGAGTTGGTGATGCTTAACAATTCAATTTTTAATGGAAAGGGAAAATAGGGTTTGCATATGGGAAACTTACCTTAAGTCAGAGATTCCTGAATCTTGGATTCCTGAATAAATGTCCAAAAATTTACAGATAACATAGAATCTGGATGCAAACATGTTGAGGTGTTTCTCAGAGCCGTAACCTCTTAAAATGTCTGTGGAGCTTTTGAGTGAAAACCTAGGAATCATAGCTTTAGGCCACATCCTGGGTCAACCCTTCAATCTGCTGTAGTGGTAAAGATAAGTGTGGATGGACTCTTCAAATTCATATGGTCAGATTGTTTAAGAACTACTTTTATAATGATTTGTGATGTTTTTGCATTTTTCCAGTGTATCATAACAATATTTCCAGCGTATTTTATGGTGTTAAATTCAGGGCGGGAGATATGGGATCGGTGAAATAGGAAAGGAGAGAAATAGCTGGGTTTTTTGGCATAGATGTATTTTCATCTGACATGTTTTTATTTTTAAAAATCTCATTTATTTCTTGCGATTTTTTTTTTTTTTTTTAAATCCATGGCTATGACTCTGTGGTACAAAATAGACTGGTAATTCACTCAATTTTTATGCATCTTTTTGGTATTATATAAATAATGAATATTATTTTACACCTGCATAGTAGACATTTCTTCTCAGATATTGAATAGTGAAATTATACTTAACATATTTAAAACAAAATTCATATTTTATAATAATCTCTATTCCTACCTGCTCTATTACAATTAATATTCTCCTAGTCATATGTATTCTCTATCTTACCGACTTCGTTTCTGTAGTTTTCTTTTTCTTGGCCAAAATATCGTTAGAAAACGATTTTTCATATTCATAACTTCTTTTCATTAATAACAGTGTCACTGCTGACTATCCTTACCTTCCCACACTCCCCGTTTCAATCACCCCAATATCCCAACAAACTAATTTTCTAAAACAAGACTTTGATCCAGTTGTATAGCCCTTTAAGATTAGTTGATAAATTTCCACTGACACTGGGCATTATCCCAATGACTTAGTTGTACTTTAAAATATTCTGTAATCGAACTTTAACATACATTTCTTGATTTAGCAATTCTCTACATCAGAATTCCAGTCATTATGGAGCTACATTCTTCAATTGAAATGCCCTCAACTCCTCTGCTTACCTATTTTCTGTTCTGTCTTTGAAAGTCTATGCCAAATAGGTCTGATGACCTTAATACAAAACAGTAGTAACAAAATCAAATATCTTCCAATTCAGACAAGTAAGGTGGCCTAGTTTAAGAGAATGGAATGGTGTTGGCCTCAGCAAACATGAAAAACAGGGACCTTCCCCAGCTCCACCAAAAATGTTCACTTCAATAAGAACAAACCCAGCTGAACCACAATAAAACAGAAATACTGCTTTGGCTAAACAAAACTCATTAACAAGGATGGGTTTGGCTCCCAGAAGCAGTAGAAAGCTATTTCCAGCTTTCATGGTATGGCCTTACTTGTCTTAAAGTTGCAGTGATGTTTATATGGTGCCTGTCAAAGATGTGTTTTGTCCTTAAGAATGGAAAAGATGTACAAATTTTGGAAAGCAATGGGTAACGTTTGCTTAGTCTCTTATTTGTTTTTAGGATTAGTTTAGCACACCATATAAAGCAATATGTGTGTAAATAGACAACTGTGTTGATGGAGTTTTCCAAAGATTGTATTTTAAAGATAAATTAGCTTGAAAATTAATTCTTACAAGTGTGTATGGAGTTTAATTATTTTTCTCCCATGAATACATGCGCACACATCAATATACTAATTTATTGCTTTTGTTTAAAATATACACATTTATTCTTATTTTCATACCTGTCTTGGATTAGAGCATGGTCAGTTTTGGAAAGAAAACATCTTGGCCATATCACTTCAATCACTAGTTTTTGACTTTGGACCAATGCCTGAGAACTTCTACCAAATATTTTCCTCTATCTTGTACAATACTAGGACAGTTCTCTCATTTTCAACAATATACAAGATATCAAAATCTAACTTCTTGGTCCAGCAAATACTTGCTCCTGAAAAATCTGTGGACCTACTACAGTAGTTTGTTCAATAGAAATCTTAAGGTGCGTGGGGCGCCTGGGTGGCGCAGTCGGTTAAGCGTCCGACTTCAGCCAGGTCACGATCTCGCGGTCCGGGAGTTCGAGCCCCGCGTCGGCTGATGGCTCAGAGCCTGGAGCCTGTTCCAATTCTGTGTCTCCCTCTCTCTCTGCCCCTCCCCGTTCATGCTCTGTCTCTGTCTGTCCCCAAAAATAAAAATAAATAAATAAATAAATAAATAAAAGAAATCTTAAGGTGCGAAGTTTGACTTTGCACAGAAAATGTTAACAAAATCGAGGTTTGGACCTCTCTAAACTACAAACAATCTGTATCGTGAGACTGTAGTTTAAAACATAAGCAATTTGGGGCGCCTGGGTGGCTCAGTCGGTTAAGTATCTGACTTGGCTCAAGTCATGATCTCACAATTCATGAGTTCCATCCCCACATTGGGCTCTGTGCTGACAGAGCAGAGCCTGCTTGGGATTCATTTCCCCCCTTTCTCTCTGCCCCTCCTCTGCTTGCTCTCTCTCTCTCTCTCTCTCTCTCTGTCTCTCTCTCTTTCAAAAGATAAATAAACTAAAAAAAGAAAAAAAAGAAAAGAGAATGCTCCTTCTAAGAGCTAGTTTTAGGTTTATTTTTGTATTTTTTAAAAAATGTTTACTTATTTTTGAGAAGGAGAGAGAGAGCAGGGGAGGGGCAGAGAGAGAGGGAGACACAGAATCTGAAGCAGGCTCCAGGCTGTCAGCACAGACCCCGATGCAGGGCTCGAACTCATGAGGCATGAGATCATGACCTGAGCCTAAGTCGGATGCTTAACCAACTGAGCCACCCAGGTACCCCTAGTTTTAGGTTTAAATAAACCAATAGGAAGCAAGCTCCACTTAGACCAAAAGCAATAGAAGAATCAGGCTCTGTCCTAATAGATAGTAATGTGTTTGTCAAAAATCTCTCTAAAGTACCAGACCTTTGCTTGGACATGGGACTGCTTTTGTGCTCATTTTGGGTGTTCAAATATTGCCCTGCTTTTGTGCTCATTTTTTCTGTTCAAATATAGCTCCACTCCATTACTACCTCTTAAAAATAAAAGCAATTGCAAATGGAAGGTACATCAGCAGTAAGTTATGGTCCAGCAGGGGTATATAAACCTCACTATCTCCTGCACTGTTTCCATCAAAGGAAATAACCAGGTTGCCTTGTAAAAAGCATGGCCATTCATAGCTTAACTGCTTCTCTTTTGTCTTCTGCTTCCAGTTAAACTGGCCTCTCTCCATTTTGTATTTTCATGCTGGAATGAGTGTTAAAATAACTTCGTTTGATTAAACAATATGAATGATTTTAGGGAAGAGTGAAGTACTTCTTCCCTTTTACTCAGGTATCTCTTGCTTGCTCAAGAGCTAGTTTTAGGTTTAAATAAAACAATAGGAAGCAAGCCATTTTAAGGTGCTGCCACCTACTTACTCGGTGAGTTACTAAGTAGACCACATTATTTGTGCATATTCCTAATCATGAATCCATCCATTACCTTATTTATCCATCATCTATTTCTAATTTACTCAGTGAGCTAACTAGGTACCATGCTATGTTTTCACAGGTCTAGATTTTATTGTCACACTCAGAATATTTTTCTATAAAACATTAATATCCTATTCAACCTGGTTTGGGAAGGTGGGATTTTCTTGGGCTTTCCAGTACAGTTCCTGGAGATACTTATTTTAAAGATTAATATTTTGTACATACGCTCACAAATTCCTTCCCAGAGAGTGGGCATATTGACTCTTAAAGAAATGAATCCATTCCACAAAAACCAGACCTCCTTGTTAGACATTGGCTTACTGTTGAGCTAGATTTTCTCCCCATTCCACATTCAACCTAGAGTCATTTTGTGTGAAAATAAACTAAATGATAAATCAGTTATCCTCTGCATAGTACTTTTTGTGCTTTTCCTGTGAAAATTACTCCCAAATCATGATGACTCATAAAAAGGGCCCTGAGGTACACATGGTACAGTGTTAAAACAACTATTTCTGGATTCACTCTGGTAACAAAGATCAAAAATGGGGGAAACAACACCAATTATTCTGCAGACCTGACAGGTGCTCGTTTTGAAATTCAGAACTTGATTTTGTTACACAAAGAGAAAAGCTGAGTTTGTATAGGGATTATAATAATAATTCAGAGGAAAGTGGAAGGATAATAATGCAACTACTGCTAGTAGTTATTATAAAGCTTCTGGAAGGTTGGCTCTGCGTTAAAAACATAGTAATCCAAATGTATCATTCAGAGCAATATAAATCACAGTGGGGTGGTTTGATTTTATTTAGAAATTTACATCCCATATTTCACCTAACTTCTAGAAAATCTTTTAATGTAGTGTTTTAAAAAATTGAGAGTTCTTGTATCTTCCAACCTGAATTTATCATGGACACTCAAATCTCCTAATACCTAATCTTTGCTACTGTAAATAGCATATTCTCTTTCTCATTTTGATATTATAAAAGTGGAAAGTAAATGTATAAAAGAATTACATTTTCCAAGAGCTGTTAAGATACTTTTCTTTGTTTCAAATAGAAGAAAAATTCTTAAGTGGTTATTTATTCTATCCTTCACAGTTTTCAGATATTGGAAGAAATATTTGAAAGAAAGCAAGAGGGAATTCTGAAACATCTCTGGCATAAATTCAATTCTGCTGTAGATAAATTTCACATTACTCGAGAGTCGTCATTTTGAAGCTTTCATAGATTTACATATTCACAAAATAAAAGTCAACCCAGTCTGAGTATCACCCATTTTGCCTCTTTGAGTCTATACTTAAAAAAAAATCCTTTAGTTATGTTTTTTAAAAACATCATTAATACAGATGGTACTTACACTTGTGGTGAGCCTAGCATAAATATATAAACTTGTCTAATCACAGTGTTGTACACCTGAAACTAATTTAACATTGTCAACTAAGAATAAAATAATCATTGATAGTCATTAAATCAGAATTCCAACTGGTAAAAATAATTTTACCTAGTACAAGTGATATCAGGTAAGAAATACATATCATATCATATAAGTATTTAGCTGCTAATACAAAATTTAATATTGTATGCTTTCAATAAACAAAACTCAGACCATATCCTATTAGTAATTCAACAAGTTGGTATGTTGAATTCAACTCACAGTAGTCCATTTAGTAAATAATATTGTTCTACTAATTGCAGATACTTAAGGCAAAAATATCCCCCTCTTACCAAAAAAGACTGAGTATGTTGAAACTTGTAATTTATAATATCATACATACATTATTAATATTTTGTGGCATTTACAGATACAGACTGCTTTTGTTTTTGAAGCTCTTCAGAAGAGTTCTAGAAATGACTAAAATTCCTGTTGTGGAAATATGGAAATAAAATAAATATATGTCAATTTGGCAAATGAAATATAATTCATTGTATGTATAAAATCTATTACCAAATAATATATTCTATTTAACAGATGTCTTTCTAAAATTGTAATGCTCAAGGGGTTCACATTTCTGCTGATACAGCCCATGCTTTGGCACAGGAGTTGGTAGGGGGATGAAGGAATCAACGTGTTGAGGACAGAACACCAAGAGAACATGAGAGAGAATTCTTTGACAATATGAGGGAGGGAGTGAATGGTTATAGATTGTGCAGAAGTAGTTATTAGGTGAGGCATCAGTACTGACAGTTGTAGTGAGTCTATTGTAAAACCCCCTTCAGTGTTTATGGAAGAATTTAGATTAAATATTGGATATTCTTGTTTGGCCTCGGATTCTTTAAAAGCAGCGCTGATTTGGGACTGAACTGTGCAGTATTTCATCCTTTAGTAAAGGTGATCACCATAGAGTGTTCTCATTATTGTCTTGTCAAGGCAGTGCACTGACTTGCGTTTGGAGCTAAACTTTGTCAAGGTGTATTATTTGTTGAGGTCAAATGGAGGGGGGTTTGTAAGACAGTTATTTTTCTATATCCTGAGATCTTTCTGTGTTAGAATAACAACAACTACATAAATAACCCTGAAATTTCAGAATCTTCAAACAATGAGCATTCATTTCTTATTCTTGTAGAAGCACAATTCGGTATCTCCTACCAGGCTGAGTTGAACTGCTGCTTGTCATCCTGTGCTTGGCTATCCTGTGACATAGTTCAAAGCATGGGCTCTTTCTATTTTTTTGGTTTTGTTGTCTACTGTGATCTTGGAGTCTCCTGCTTCTACATAGGTGACAAGGCAGGAGGCGATGGAGGGAATCTACTTCTTAGAAAATTGGACCTGAAGTGCTACACCGCTTCCATCATGTTCTGTTAAGAAATAGAGGCACCCGGGTGGCTAGTCCATTAAGCATCCTACTCTTGATTTCGGCTCAGGTCATGGTGTCACAGTTTGCGAGGTCAAGCCCCGCATTGGGCTCCACGATGACAGCATGGAGCCTGCTTGGGATTCTCTCTCTCCCTCCCTTTCTGCCCCTTCCCTACTCACTCACTCTCTCTCCCTCAAAATAAATAAACTTTAAAAAAAGTTATATGGTCCTACCAGGATAAAAGGAAGACTCAGATTCACAGTCCCAGTTTTTGGAAGTTCCCATCAACAAATGTCTACCGTGGCAAGGGTCGGCAATTTGTGGAGAAGACTTGCCCACATGCAGCACAGTGACATTGGCTGCTTCTACTTTGATGAGACTTTTAAATGTAAATGTATTGTGATGATCTAAGTTTAGCTGTTTTAATACACCTTCATGAGGGTGCCATCTCAGGGTGGTGAGTTCAAAGCCCCATCTTGGGCATGGAGCCTATTAATACACACACACACACACACACACACACACACCTTCATGAAGCTAGTATCAGGGTCCAGAAGGAAATTTGATTTTCTCTGACCTGAATAGTTTTGAACCAAATCAGTCTCTGGTGGAAGGGTCGTGGGGGGAGCTCTTGAGTCTTCCAGAAATTCTGCCAGAAACACTCTTAAGTGCTATTTTCTACATTGTTTACATGAAAATTGTATTTTATTCATTTAATTTTGCCTGTCCTCCAAGCCCTAATGCATTTCTCAAGTGGATTTTGTTGTTGTTTTTAATAAGTTTATTTATTTATTTTGAGAGAAAGTTGGGGAGGGGCACAGAGAGAGGGTGAGAGAGAGAATCCCAAGCAGGCTTTCCAGTGTCAGTGTGGAGCCCTACTCAGGACTCGAAGTCAGGATCTGTGAGATCATGACCTCAGCTGAAATCAGAAGCTTAACTGACTCAGCCACCCAGGTGCTCCTCAAGTGGAAATAGTTTTATTAGAAAGATTTAAATTCAAATACAAATTTATTTAGTATCTAGAATGTTCCTTGTTTCAGAGGTCTTCAAGACCATTTCATGGTTAGTGATTCACTAGATAGACTCAGAACTAAGGTGTATTTTAGTGAAAAGATATATGACAGTGTTAGCAAGAAGAAAAGACATAGGACAGACAGGATCTGTAGCAATCCATATGCAGGTTTTCTTATTTTTTCTTCTTCCTCTGATGGGGCAAATTAAGTATGACCCTTTCTTCAGCAGTAAAAAATTCAATAAAATGTGTGCAATATTTCTTACCACATAAGCTCATTAGCGATTGAGCACCCAAGATTTTATTGTGCTGATCACATAGGTATTCTGTCCCTTGTATGTTCAAAATTCCAGATTCCAAGAAGGAAAACAGGAGTTTACCATAAATCGCATTTTCTTTTTGTATAGTCTACACACAGTGATTTACCTTTAATCAGGGAACAGTCAAAAGCTAAGTTCCCAGGTACCAGACAAGGGCCAACCTTATAAGCAAACCCTTCTAAAAATAGCCGTTTCACATCTGCAGTGTTAACTCTTTCTGAACACTCACTAAAATGTTAATATGTTTTATCTCATTAAGGCCCCATAATGATTCTCTTCAACTGAGACAATTTGTGTAAAAGGAAGGAAACTTGAGATAAAGGAAACTGTTATGTTTTGAGTCCCATGTGCGTATCAGAGCTTTGACTAAGAAATTTAAATACATTAACTCAGAGAAGTTAAGAATTTTGCCTATGGCCACATGGCTAGTAAGAGGGGAGCTGAAACAAAACTAGGACTGCATGATTTTGGACTATACCTTTGTGCCTTTTTTCAAAGTACTTAGAGAAAGCCCTATATCTGCGCTGTCCAGTATAAGCCAGGGACCACATTTGACTATGAAACACTTGAAGTATGGCTAGTCCCAGTTGAGATGTTCTATGAGTGTATATACACACCAGATTTTGAAACCTTAGCTTTGGAAGAAAAAGAGTGTAATATATCCCATTAATACTTTTAAAATATTTTGGTATTGAATACACTTGGAAATAACATTTTGGCTGTGTGAGTTTAAATAAACCACATTATTAAAATGGATTTTATCTGGTTCTTTCTTTCTTCCTTCCTTTCTTTCTTTCTTTTTTTTTTTTATTTTGAATGTGGCTAGTAAAAAATCTCACATTATATTTCTTTTGGATAACACTGGTTCTGTCAGGCTGAAATCCTTTGTGTGATCTTTAAGGCCAAACCATGGGCAAATACAAGGTTTTGCCTGTCAGGCCTCATGGTAGAAGCTGTCATCCTCTCTCTGAACTTGGTGCTCAGCCAGTGCATTGCAGTCTTTGGAGGAAGTTGTATTCAAGTTCTCAGCCCCTTCTCCACCGTAGGCCAACCATTCTCTTGCACATATCGGCATTACTAGCTCAGACACCTGCAATTTGAGGCTTTCTTATTGGGGGAAGGGAGCTTTGTTGATGTACTTTTCAGGCCCCTCCACCGAGACATCCTTTTCTGGGACTTTAACTAAGCTGACTCGTATTTTTCCACTCTTAGTCCTTTCTCTTTCCCATCCCGAAATGCTCTGGGTCCTCACTGCACATCACCTGATCCTCACTGATCCCAACCTGTGGGGAAAATGTAATAGGGAGAAGCCAGTACTGTATTCTTTTTTGGCCTCTTGCTTATACTATTTCAATTGGTGAATAAAGGCTTGATTATTATTTTCAGTTTAGATCATTGTCCTAATTGACCACTTAAACGCCTGGCAGCTCTTACAAGCCCTCAATAAATATTAGGTCTTCTTTGTGAAAGCTGTAATTTTAAAGTTTGTTTGCTTGTTTGAGAGAGAGAGAGAGAGAGAATGAGTTGGAGAGGAATGGGGGTGGGGAGAGAATCCCAAGCAGGCTCTGCACTGTCAGCATGGAGCCTGACCTGGGGATTGAACTCACAAACCATGAGATCGTCACTTGAGCTGAAATCAAGAGTTGGATGCTTAGCTGACTGAGCCACCCAGGTGCCCCAAACTGTAATTTTATGTGAAAAACCTTTGGGATTAGAAAAGTCGAAATGCCCTTCTTGTGGGCTTTAATATCACAATTCTGAATATCAATATCTCGATCATTTCACAGTGTTCTTTGTCTTGATTTTCTGCCTTCTCCAAAAGTAAAGCCACTTAAACATACGAGCTGTTTCTTGACTTGGTTTTCTGTCTTGACACATAGCATGTGGCCTTTTACATAGGATGGTCTCAAATGTTTCTCAATTAAATGAAATGTCTTTGTCTAAAATAATACAGGTAGTAAGTGGTTCATAAATGCTGATTTTCTGATATCAGTTTTAAGGATTTTGCTGCTATAATGGCTACCTATATACTTTTGTTTTTTGTTTCTTGGGTTTTGTTTTTGTTTAATGGCATGTGGAGGGTCCACAAAGAACAGAGAGGGATGTGCAATTCTGGCTGATAGAATTTTTAATTCCTTATATTCATTTTCTGTTTTTACAGTAACAAGTCACCACAAATTAGTGCCTTAAAAAGAGGAATTTATTATCCTGTAGCTCTTTAGGTCAGTTTGACATGAGTCTCACTAGGCTAAACTTAAGGTGTTGGTGGGGCTGAGTTTCTTTCTGGGGGCTATACATGAAAATCTGTCTTTTCCAGCTTTAGAGGCCGCCTACACTCCTTGACTCATGGCACCTTTCCCTCCTGTTGCAAGCCAGTGTCATTTCACTGCTCTGACCATTCTTTTGCAGTCACATTGCCTTCTCTCTAACACAGCTAGGGAGTTTCTCTACTTTTATAGACCCATGTGAGTATATTGGGTCCCCCTTCATAACCTACAGATATCTTCTCTCCTCAAGGCCCTTAGCTTTAATTACATCCAAAAAGTCTTATCTACCATGTAAGGTGACCTATTCACAGCTGTAGGAGTTTAGGATGTGCACATCTTTTGGGGACCATTATTCTCCCCACCACAATATTTAAATCAGTAGTTCTCAATATAAATTTGTTAATGTCTAATATTTTTTTCAAAATGTGGAAACCTAGCCTCACACTGTTTACATCACCTGAGAGCCTATTGAATCAAAGACTATAGAGGTGGGTCCAGCAAACTCTGTTTCTAAGCCTTCCAGGTGTTTCTAATATACAATAAAGTTTGAGAACATTCTAAACCATCCTTATACTTAGCAAGCTTCCAGGAGTTAGCTGCATGAGTTTGAGGTAATCCAATTATTTTTCAACAGGAAGCACTACAGCTGGGTAGCAATCCTAGGAATCAGAGAAGGTCAGTGTACAAGTGCTTATTAAAGCTGGATGTCTGAGTATCCCTGTTATCATTATATTTTCAGAGACTGTTGGAAACAACTGAAAAAGTCATCATCTCCAATTGCAGCTTAGAGAGTTGTTGAAGGTAGGCTTTCAAAGAGGAGGGAGATAAAAATAATATATTCCATAAATTGCATTTTAAATCTATTTCAGAAGAAAATGCTTTCCTGAAGCTGCTGACTAGTATTATGAATTAGTTTGAAGAAGCCATTTCTCCTTTTAATCCATTTCTATTTTCCACTCTATAACCAACCACTTGAGTGTTTATTCATGTCAATGCTAAGACTATCACCAAGTGGGCAGTATATAGAGGCTATGGGGCAGTCACTGCCCTTAAAAACCTGAAAATATTGAATGGAAGGTACGACTAATACCTAATGAAAGACAGCATTTTAAGACAGTATTCTGCAGCGTATAATGATCTCAGATAAAATGTTTACTTGGTAATATAGTTGAAGTGTTTGTCATAACCTGAGATCTCACAAATATTTCCAGAATTTAATACCTTTGTGAAATTCTCTGCTAGATAGGGGTAAATGCTTTAAGTGAATCCAGCTGATGTGCGAGATTTACAACTCACTCAAATGCCACCTTTACTTTTATTTCTACTTCTACGATCCTGTAGATAATTTTGCATATCTACCTTTGCATAGGAAAACAACCCCTGACAGCTGTGACCTGGCCTAGCACTAGCAGCTTGGCCTCGAAGTTGTCAGCCAGAGGCCCGGCTGTCATAGTCTCCTGGCGAACATAATTTCATAGAACACTAATATCAGACAAGGCAACGCCGACTGCAAGGGGTCAAGACAAAAAAACAGAAGAGCCTTGTAAGCATATCCAAGCAGAGAGGAAAGCAACAATTATGTCCAAACCATAAAATTGATCATCCATTCTCCTATACTGTTTGGCTATGACGGGGAGTATAATTTAGCTATAAAATCTAGACTACTGCCATTTAGGAAAGGCCAAGTAGTTTTACTTTGAATAAAATTTCTCTACTTACGTATTCCCTAATCTGTCCTATCTTTGTGTGACAAAAATCTAAAATATCTCATTGAATGGGTACAGGTTATTTAGACCTGAAAAAGACCTAGACATAAAATTAATGTCCTAACCAATCTTTGTCATAGTCATTGTTTTGTGCATCAGATCCCAGTGACAAGGTCTTTAATCAATAGGAGAAATGGTCAGGTCAAAGTGTAAAGACACATTTCAACTCAATTGACATATGGCACATTGAATTGATTGCTAAACTCAACACGGGTTCTAATACACAGCATACTTTGTTGCATTGCCAGAATGTGGTACATAGATCTATAGATTTGGGTCAAAAATGTTGCACAGTCACATACTAAACCATTGCACATATAAATGCTATCTGATTTTTCTGTTTCCCCTTTAAATAATGTTTTCTCTTTTTATCTGTCATCTATCTTCTATGCATTTTCTACCTGTAATGTTTGTATGTACACACATGTATTTAATGTCAGTTTATAGTTCTGTCTTTTCATATTGGGAGTCAATTTTCCAACTTAGTTTCCAGGATGACTTAGTCATCATATAACAAAAACACAGATACATTTAAAGGTTATATGTTTTCAAATGTGCATCATTTATTTTGCTGGGTGATTTTTTTCTTAGTTAATTGAATGAAACAGAGATAACAAATGTTTACATTCTTTTTAAGTTGTTTGTATTTTCTTTATATATAATTGTTTCCCTTAGTAAATTTAATGTTTATTTATTTTTGAGAGAGAGAGACAGAACATGAGCTGGGGAGGGGCAGAAAGAGAGGGAGACACAGAATCCCAAGCAGGCTCCAGGCTCTGGGCTGTCAGCACAGATCCCAACTCGGGGCTCAAATCCAGGAGCCAGGAGATCATGACCTGAGCCGACATCAGCCACTTAACCAACTGAACCACTCAGGCACCCCCCTTACTATATTTAAATGCAACTTTCTATCGACTTGTATGCATATATGCATGTAGGCACACATATGCATGTATATGTTTATACATCTATACATAACATTTATTTTACAGTTCATATGTATCTTCCCATAAGCATAAATCATGTCTTTGTTCAATCTCATTTTGGTAATGTATATGAAATTCTGAGACATTTGAGTATTAGGTCTTTCTTATCACTAATGTTTCTTATTTTGTTGGTCTGAGCTTTTCTCTGTTATAGAACAGCGTACACTGGGGCGAATATTCTCCATTCTTTGTCAATAATATATTCCAGAAATGGCCTACCTGTTTTATTAGCTTGCTCACTTGGCCCTGCGTTTACTCTCCAGAGCTAAAGTGAACTATGTGATTCTAATATATGCTGATGGCCATTATAATGACCAAAATTGAGAAAGCTAATCGGGGAGAATTAAGTCAGTATACAGAGAGAAATAAAAACAGGAGTGGAGACAAGTGCTAGATTGTAGTATAAATTATAGTTCTCAATACACTTAAGGTTAAGTTGTATACTTGTCTTTCCTACAGTTCAGTTACAGGAAACAATATATTCTTCTCTATGCCTAAGCTATGTTGAGCTGATTTTCCATCACAATTAATTTTTGTGAGAAATTGATTTGCATTTCAGAGGCATCTCTAGTTCTGTGGGAATTAAAGTGAAAAAATTATTAAGGACACTCTACTATGTGGAAAGTACTCTTCTAGGCATAATATCTCATGATTTTTAATATTTGTGTGTTTGCATGCATGAATACAAACATATTTATTTTTCATAGTGTGTAGCTGTCAAAACACACACACACACACACACACACACACACACACGAATAGGGGAAAAGCCACAATAAATTTAGGACTGAAAGTAGACTTGACAAAAGCTACAGGGATTCAGAGGGGTGACTCATACTCAACAAAGACACAGTGAACTGTTCTCAGTCCTGGGCAGCAGGGAGGAAGTAGTGATCAGGATATTCTGACCCTCACAAGCCGTTGGCATTTCCAAGGACTGAAATTCCTGGGTGGGCGGCTTAAATCTTACTTGATTTGCATGACCAGAAAATCTCTAGATTTGATGAACAGAGATCTGACCTGAATCACCGCAATAACAAGTTACAGGCCCACAAACAATTTCAGACTTAACCAAGTTCACGACCTGAGAGTACCTTGAAATAAAGAAATGATGGCGCCACTTGAGGAAGCATCCTGCTTATAGATCGAAACATTCTGCATTTCTCCCCAACCTTCTCTAAAGGGACATATAACCATTTACTAGGGTGACTCTGCATTGGGGAAAAGAAGGGGATAATGAGATATTTTGGCTATTGCTATATGTATTGCTCTGAGCTGACAATTATTGGTGACACTGTCATGGTCCATAGTCATTCTAGGGCCTTAGGGAGGTTATGTGGTTTTTAAATTTTTTTTTTAAATGTGCATATATTTTTTAGAGGGAGAAAGAGAGACATAGCACAAGTGGGTGAGGGGCAGAGAGAGAGGTAGACATAGTATATGAAGCAGGCTCCAGGCTCTGAGCTTTCATCAGAAGACCCCGACATGGGGCTCGAACTCATGAACTGTGAGATCGTGAATTGAACCTAAGTCAGACCCTTAATTGATGGAGTCACCCAGGTACCTTTGGAGGTTATATTGTGAACAGAGTTTTGGCTTGAGCCCTTCTCACAGTTGCCCCAGTGGGCGATGAATCCTCTGTGTGATTATCTTTCCAGTCCAGAATGCCTAATAGGGATAGACATACTTAGTAACTTACAGAATGCAGTATTCCCGACCTATGGAGTGAGGAATATGATGTTAGAGTCAGACAAATGGAGCCACCAGAAATTCCTCTCAACTACAAACATATTAAAATATATACCACATTACTGGAGGGATTGCAGAGATTAGTGCCACCATTAAAAACTTGAAAGATGCGGGGATAATGATTACTACCACATACTCATTCACTTACCTATTTGGTCTCTGTAGAAGACAGAAACTTTAGATACTAGTTGTAAAATTAACTGGGTCTTTATTCTCATTTCGATTGCTCTTCCAGATGTGATTTCATTGCTGGAACAGATCAACACTTCTGCTGGGACCTGGTAAGTGGCTATTCATCTGGCAAATGTTTTTGTTTGTTTGTTTATTCTTGTTCGTTAAAAGATACCGGAAGCTATTGTCTTCCAGCTGCTAAGGCCAGCAATACAACCTCTCTGTCCTCCACTGGGGCTGTCTCAACTGTCCATTCTTTGTTGCCTGTCTTTGCTACAGGACATCATGCTCCCCTATTACATTGATTATAACATGTTCTTTTCACCTAATAGCAAAAAGTAGCATGTATTTTAGAATCAGTTGTAAGGTAAATGTATGCCGATGAGTGGGAAATAAATCTCATAAAATTTTAGGGGTCTTTCACCCAGGTAAAATATTGTGGGGTCCAGTTGTTCAAGACATGGAGATCTATTCCTTAAATGGACACATTTCTGCATCTGACACCTTGTACTACAAGAAAAAGAGACAGTGCTTAGTGGGCCTTTTGGATATCTCTGCCCCATTTACCAAGTAATCCTTGTTACCAGTTTTGAACAGGAATGAGAACAATAAACATCCCTGCAACAGTATGGTGATCCATAAAAACTATTCTGCCACTTGGGCATATGGCCCAGAAGATGCAGTTTTCCTTGAAGTATTTTTGGCAAAATAGGAATATTACCTGGACCTTTGGGCTGCTCCCTAGAAATTTGTAGTAATGTATGCCTTACTCAGCAGATAATAATTCTCTTTTTGAGGGGCACTTGGGTGGCTCAGTCGGTTGAGTGTCCGACTTCGACTCAGGTCATGATCTCGCAGTCTGTGGGTTCGAGCCCTGCATCGGGCTCTGTGCTGACAGCTCAGAGCCTGGAACCTGCTTCAGATTCTGTGTCTCCCTCTCTCTCTGCCCCTCCCCTGTTCACACTCTGTCTCTATCTCTCTCTAAAGTAAATAAACATTAAAAAAATAAAAAAAATAATTCTTCTTTTGAAAAATGGTTTCTGACTATCTTCAGGGCTTTAGGAAGGGCAGAACACTTGACCATACAACCTAAAATTACCATGTGTCCTGACATCATGAATTGGGTGTTCTGTGACCTACCCATGCTTAAAGGCAGATATGCACAGTAAATTCCATGATCAAACAGAAATGGTAGATACAAGATTGGTCTTGAGTAGGTCCTAAAGTCTTAAGTAGGTGGCATGACCTGTGGCCCAGATGTCCATGGCCCATTCTTCTACTGTATTGCCTCTTTCTTATCGATCTACACCTGTGAGCTCAGTGGAATTCAGTTGAATATTGGGGGACAATTCTCCATGGCCCTCCAGTATTTCCATATACCTTTTGAAAAACGGCACTGACTAGTTTTTCAAAGGATGTTTATAGAGCATAGAGCCTTGGAAGATAAAGGCTATCCATCGTGTGCAGGTAGCAACTAATCCCATTTGAATCACTTTTTGGGAATTGGGGCTCAGAGAACCTGCACAAATGCAGATACTCTGGCTACTACCATTTTTGTGACTAATAACTCATTTATCTCTGACCTAGTATACTGACATTTCTCTCCACTATGTATCAAAGTGTGGGAGACTAACTTGTGAGCTTACAACCAGAGTAAAACTTGAGATCCTTCATAGTTAATGAGAGATTTTGCATTGACAATAATTGCTTTGTGAAAGACAAAGGATGGAAGCCTTGTGAGCATGTGCAAGGAATATGAAAATTCTCATTCAGAGCCATTAGCAAATATTCTCACCTAAGTGGTGAGTGAGTGGGAATGTTCACCAGGGAGTGAGTGGGAGTGTTGATAAGGGTCCCCCACTTTGCCACCTGTTAATGAATGTTTCAAGGAAGAACAGTGAGAGGAAAAGGTTGCCCAGATGGTGTTTTGATCGTTGCGCACTCTCCTTCAGGCAGGAAGGAGGAGGTATGTTATTATGACAACAGGGAAGTAAGTCCTGCAACCCCAGATTAAGCACAATGTGGCTATACCAGTTGAATCAAGAAGTCCCCAAAGCTGAAATACATGGCATTAGGAATGAAGATATAGAGCTTTAGGGGAATTGAAAACATGAGAAGTTGGTTTGATTGAGCTGTGTGGGCAGCTTCTTACAACAGAAATTAGATGTAATGCCTTGTTGACTGGCATGAAGTGTTTCTCTCCTTTCACACCCTCTTTCCCTCCTACCCACTCTTATCTGATGTTTGCTACTTTAAGGAGGAAGATGCTTAAAAGTGAGGCCAAGGTTCACAGACTGTTTTCGGTTATGTTAGCTATAATACTATCATGTTATGTGGAATCAGGCTTAGGCTTTTGTCTTTATTTTGAGGTTGTGTATGGATGGCTGTGTATGTATGGATGCCAAGATGGATTTGTTTTGTGTCAGTGTAGCTCAACTGCAACAGAACTTCCTTCCTCATATGTAGCTTCTCTCAGATTGGTTATAAGAAATCTGCACAGTATTTGGAAGGTGGAAATTTAAACAGCAGCCATTTTTATGCTTGGGAATCAAAGTTTAGCCACTGTTGCAATTCATGTATGCTATGGTCAGTCAGCTGACACTCGATGTTGGTACATGGTGGCAGGTCCTCCAGCCTCATCTAGGTCACTATTTTCTGCCTCTCGGACTACTGGACCAGTTGAAACGTCACCATTTTCTCCTACAGGTCACTCAGACCTTTGAAGTTGGAAGCTTAGATATATGGTGGGAGGCTAATGTGGGTTTCATTTTATCCTTGTGAGTTCCAACTAGTAGCATGGGTTCCAGTTTGTGCTGCGTTTTCTCTGCCTTTCATGCATCTTCCTTCCCAAATGCCTGCACTGCAGATGCAGTTGCTACCCAGTGCTGGACCAGACATCAAGTCAACAGAATTACATAAACTGCTTATCTAATTAACTATTTTAGGTCAAATTTATATAATAATCCCCTTAGTTGACATCACTTTTAGTAGTTCTCCTTCTCTAATCAAATTATGACCCATTCAAAGGAAGAGAAAAGAATGATACTCTCAGTAGATGCATTTTATCGTGTGTGTGTGTGTGTGTGTGTGTGTGTGTGTGTGTGTGTGTAAGAGTTAGTAGTTAGTAGATATGGCAAAGGACTACCTTAATTTGTTAAGGAGTATTTCTAAAATATCTCCACTAAATACCATACATAACAGTGAAAGATTGAAAGTGTTCATCTTTTTTTTTAAGTTGTATGTATGTATGTATGTATTTTGAGAGAGAGAGAGAGCACAAGAGGGGAGGGGCAGAGAGAGGGGGGAGAGAATTTCAAGCAGGCTCTGTGCCCTCAGAGCAGAGCCCAATGTGGAGCTCAAGCTCACTAACTGTGAGATCATGACTTGAGCTGAAACCAAGAGTCAGATGATTAACCGACTGAGCCACCCAGGCTCCCTGAAAGTATTCATCTTAAGATCAGAAATAAGCCAAGTGTGCTTACTATTACCACTCCTGTTTATTATATTACTATAAATTCTAGCTTGCATAATAAGGCAGGAAAATATAAATTATAAGATTTAGAAAAGGAAAAAATAAAATGCTCCTTATTTGGAAATGACTTAGAGTATATGTAGAGAATCCAAGATAATCTAGAAATAAACTGTTACGGTTGAAGAGGATAAAATTTCCAGGGAACTGTATGCCAGGCCAATTAAAAATATGATTATATTTTTACAAATTGGCAATGAAAATTCAAACGTGAAATTTAAGGATTGATAGCATTTTAGTAGCAGTAAATAACTTCATTTACTTAAAAATAAAACTAATGAGATATTTTCAAAACCTCTATATTAAAATGAATACAAGAATTTTATAATATTTATATATGAGTGTTTATTAGTCTACTTGGGTTGCCATAACAAAATACAACAGACTGGGTGACTTAACTGACAAACATTTATTTTCTCACAATTCTGGAGGCCAGGGTCTAAGCCCAAAGTGCCAGGGATGGTTTCTGGTTGAAACCTCTCTTTCTGGTGTGAGTATGGCCACCTTTTTGAGGTGTCATCACCACATCTGTGGCACAGAGGCAGAGAGAAAGATGTCTTTCTCTCACTTTCTTTTCTTACAAGGATGTCGACCCCATGGAATTATAGCCCCACACTCTTTTGGTTTCATTTCACTTTAATTGCCTCCCTAAAGGCCCTATGTCCAAATACAGTCACATTTGGGGATTAGGACTTCAATATATGAATTTTGAGGAGACACAGTTCAGTCCACAACAGACTGTTTATTTTTATACTATTTACAGTAGCCAAAAACAGGAGACAGCCCAAGTAACCACCAACAGTAAAATGGATAATTGTATTTTGTTTTCCTTCTTAGTATGGACTATGGGGCAACAATAAATAAGAAAGAAATTTTGGGGCACCTGAGTAGCTTAGTCGGTTAAGCATCCGACTTCGGCTCAGGACATGATCTCACAGTTCGTGGGGCTCGAACCCAAAATTCGTCAGGCTCTGTGCTGACAGCTCAGCACCTGGAGCCTGCTTTGGATTCTGTGCCTCCCTCTCTCTCTCTCTGCCACTCCCTTGCTCATACTCTGTCTCTCAAAAATAAATAAACATTAAAAAAAATTAAAAAAAAAAAGAAATTTTGCTACCCAAAGTATGAATATTACAAGCCTACTTAACAGATACTAATTAGTACAGAATATAGGTTTCCATGTATAAATAGACAAAAATAATCCGTCATGATAGAAGGCAGTATACAAGTTACCTTTGTAGGAGATACAGTAACTAAAGGAGATTAAGCCAAGCATGGAATGTTGGAAATGTCACGTTTCATCACCTGTGCTGTGATTACACAAATGTGTTTATTTGGTTAACATTCGTTCAGCTGTATGCTCATGATTTTTTAATCTTTTTGATACCCGTGGTGAAATGTATTTCAATAAAAAGTTACTTTATCTACCTACCTATCTACCTATCTATATCTATATCTATATCTCATCTATCTATCTATCTATATCTATGTCTGTCTATATCTATCTATCTATCTATCTATCTATCTATCTATTATTTACCATCTTATTTATTTTAGAGACAGAGAGACCACAAGAGGGAAAGAGGGGCAGAGGGACAGCAAGAGAGAATCTTAAGCAGGCTGCACACTGAGTGCGGGGCTCAATCCCACAACCCTGGGATCGTGATCTGAGCTGACATCAGGAGTCAGAAGCTCAACAGACTGAGCCACCCAGGTGCCCCAGTAAAAAGTTATCTTAAAACGAACAGTAAAAATTAGGGAAATCTCACTCTTAGAGGCACTAGTTCTGTTGTCATTGAAATTTTGGTTTTAAGTGAGCCAAGTTACTAATAAAATAAAATCTCTGCCTGAAAGCTTACACAATGAGTACATCAATTAAAAACAAATAAAAGCAGGGCACAGGGGTGGCACCATTGGTTAAATGACTAGCTCTTGATTTCAGCTCAGGTCATGATCTCACAGTTGGTGGGACTGAACCCCGTGTTGGGCTCCACTCTGACACACACAGCCTGCTTGGGATCCTCTCTCTGCCTCTCTCATGACCACTCTCTTGCTCATGCTCTCTCTCTCAAATAAATAAATAAACATTAAAAAAAAAACAAAAGCAAGAAAAGCTTTATTTATTGTTATTATTTTTAAAACAAAAACTTTAGTTTTATCATCCCCTACTGTCTCACTTAGGATGCTTCCTAGTACATTCTTCTTACGTATGTACATTCTTGCCTTGTTTACAACCCTTTAATAAAAAATGTCCTCTGTCTCCAAACTGCAATAGTATATTCTGTTATTCAAGAAATGCTTAATTTCCTGTATCATGTGTTTTTAAAAAAAATATTATGGAAAGTGTTCTTTCTCTGCATCCATGTTTTACAGAAGCCTTTTAACGTCATCTCTGCCCAAAGAGGACATTCACATCTCTCTGGGACACTTACTGGTTTTGTTTGATAGTCTAGGTGTTTTAAATGTGCCTTATATCTTTAATCATAGGCTGTATAAAACAAAAATATCATGAGCACATAGTAATGTTTGGAAGAAAGAAAAGAGCTGAGTAAGAGTTGTTAAAGTAAATTAGTTAAATTTTGAATATAAATTAACTTAGTTAAAATTAGGATAGAAAAAGTTTCCCAGGAAATGAAGCAGAAGGAAGATAAATTTTAATTGGGGGTTTCTATTGATAGTTTTTAAATATGTGGCAGCATTTTTTGAATGGTCTAGTGGACCCTAGACCTCTTAGAAGGATTCTCTGAAGTACAGAAATGTAGAAGTGAGAAAATGCTGAATATAACCTGGCCAGATAGATGCACACTTATTTTTGGAGCTTTCTTTGTTTCCACCTAATTCCACTTTGTATATTGCCCAAAATGATTAAGTCAGATTTGTTTCTTTAATCTTTTAAAGCATGTGTCAAATTTATTTTATCAGAATTACTTATAGTAAAAGAAAGATTCAGCGAGGTTAATGTAATGCTATATTAATACAGAAACTTGTCTAGCTCTGCAGATTGGTTGTTAATCACTTTTTTTCAAATGTCATACTTACATTAAATGAGAATGTTTATGTGTTCTTTGCTTACTAAATAAGGATAAATAGGATATTTCCTAACTTTTAAACATATGGGACTCAAAGTTTAAAAGGTATTTCCAGAGTTACTGGAGAAACAGTCTAATGCACTAAAAAAATACTTCTGACTAATAAAAAAAATTCAAAAACCCTAGTACTTTGTGCCTAAGGTCCTTATTGTTAAGAGTACTGAACATTTTGTAAAGTAGTAATCCTGTGATAGTGTATCTCAATGAGGCTCCCAAGTGATTTTAAGAATCTCATTAATCAAAATAATATTTCTAGGGGCATTTTCTCATGAAAGAAATATAAACTATTTTTCAGAGGTATGGGGTAGAAGAAAAGCTTATCCCTTTTTCTAATTTGCAATTTCTCATGAACTCTTCAAAATCTGAATAGTCCTGATACTCAATGTAATACGGAACTACCTGTGAACTTCGTTTTCGTCTCTGTTGCCCCTGACAGTAGTAATGTAATATTTGGATGTATATTTTTGGTTTAGATTCGTCATAACTCCCCGAATAGTTTTCTGCCATTTGCATCATTTTACCTGTTCTCATTTCACGTGTCTTGTTTAATAATGCTGGCTATTTTTGCGCACGTGGAGTCTCGTGTACAACCATATGTAAAACAGACTGAAAACACAGAATAATGTAATCCAAGTGGTGCAGTCTTAACAGACACCAACTCTTCTTTAACGTTAGCATCTTCTTTAATGTAAGAGAAAGCTTTTGAGAGAATTGGCAGAGGAAGTGCATGTGCATCTATCAAAGGAAAAGTCTTTTAAAGTCCAACTAGAGAATGATCTGATCACCATTTAACAAGCTCTGTACCATATTCACAAAATAAAGTATAGTTTGAACAAAAGAGAGAAAGACAGGACATCTCCAGGGATTTGATATATGAACATACTTTCAGCTTTAGCAAATGAGTGGAAGATATTTTACAGGATTCCCTGGATTGCAACTCGAAGTGTTTGCAAAGGGGCAATCATCAGGATTGAAGCGGCTGGAGGAGGAACTGGTGGGGGCGGGGCCTATTTTTTTCCTCGGACTCAGCTTCTTAATTAGTAGAGATGAATCCTGGAGACAAGCCTGTTTGGCAGCTCAGAGCGGAGGTGAGTACCTGCAGAAAAATAAGCATTGACCTAGAAACAAAAAGAAAAAAACAAGGCCTGTGAGTTGAAGGATTTATTTTAGCTTGACTTCTAATCAAAGTGACTTACTCACCCAAAAGCAGGGAACAAACTGACATTTACATAGTAGACTTGGCATGAGGTACAGAAATAAATTCACATACACATATTCCCAGGTTATAAGTATTCATTTTCCCAGTTCCCTGTATAATACCCTCAGGGAGTTGAATTATAAAACTAAAATAAATACCATCAAAGCCCTACCTTTCAAATTATAAAGGAAATATTCAGTTGTAGTTTAGAAAAATGAAAGAGCAAATAGATTGTATCCACATGAATAAAAGTTTATAGTAGGCCCAGAATTACCTGTAGTACAAGACAGATTCAATGAGATTTATGTAATGATATGTTAGCACGGAAAAGTGTCTAGTTCTACAGAGTGGTTATGCTCTTATATAAAATAAATCAACTTTTCATAGAACATACCGGTGTTAAGTACGTAAAGAAAATATTTGGTGATCTTGTCACAGAAGGATCACCGATGGACCCTGTCAGAAATACAGATATGTTATAAATTCAGATGCTATAAATGCAGATATGCAGTCACATTAGGGACCTAATTACAGTGTCAAGGTTTTAAAAATTCATAAGTTTTGCTAAACCTTCTTCACGTTATGAATTAAAAAGTATTTTTAATTGTTAAATTTTAAAACACTCTAAGTAGTTCTGACACAGAGACACATGGCAAAAATTCATGGTAATTTCTTGCAAATGAACAGAAAAATGCTTGCAAAGTAGTTCATCTGTATATAGTAATTAAACTGGTTGATGGCAATGGTGATCTCACAACTTCCATTTCCTGAATGGGTATAGTAATTTAGACCAAAGGTTGTCCTGGTAATAAAGCAAGTATATATCCTGTATTAGCAAGATCACTATTTTTCTGCTCTAGTCCATCTCTTCCCTGCAATCTTCTTTCTTACCTACCTTCTCCCAAATGCCTCACTGTCTCTCTACTTTTTTTATTTTCCCGTATTCTTTGGAGAGTAGCATTTTTTTCCCCATTTTCTCCAGAATTTCCCGAGGAAATAGGAGAAAGTAGAGATTTAGCATCAGAATTTCTCAAGGAAGTATGAGAAAGTAGAGATTTAGTATCAGAAGTTGGAATATCAAATAATGCTAGGTGTTTCTTTATGAGAATGAAAAAAAACAAACAGATTTGCTAAAGCTGCTGTCTGTAGAGCTGACAAAACCTCGCAGAAGGCAACTATTTATTATTTCATAAAAGATCAGTAACATTCTCCTTATCTCCCCAGTTTCCCAAATTTTAGGCTGTCCACTATAAATGCTGTCTATTTCAGGGGCACGTGGGTGGCTCTGTCAGTTAAGCAGCCGACTTAATTTTGGCTCAGGTCATGATCTCTCGGTTTGTGAGTTTGAGCCCCACAGGTGGGCCCTGCACTGACAGTGTGGAGCCTGCTTGTCTCCTACTCTTGCTCTCGATTTCTCTCTCTCAAAAATTAAACAAACAGACAAACATTAAATAAATGAATAAATGATATTTCAAAGTGCGTGTCCCCATTTTCATCCTTAGAAATTCATCCAAATAGTTATTGGGAAAATAACCATTACACCCATTAAGAGAATTCAGTATGTTCACTTTTATCCCACGTAGTGTATCAGCTAGATGACTCTGCCCAGGCCCTGTAGGTTCTGTGACAGTCATTTGTTAGTCACTTGGGTGAAAAATATTTTTTTGAGGAATTTTGTATGGTTCACAGTGCAGGATAGTCATGCAGGGACAGAAGAAATCAATAATAACGTTTAAGACACTGCTAATGCTTGAAAAGATTAAGTAACAGATATTTTCAAAAGTTTAAAGAAACTAATGTGACACCCCCCCCCCACTACAGGTGATTATAGTGAATAAAGGAATAAAGTAAACATCACTGGCAATTGTTCCTAAAATCAGGTGTAAATTTGAAGGTCAAAATAGGATTTAAAAACATTTCTTAAACTTAATTAAGTCTCTAACTTTTATTAAATACCTAATATGTTTAATTTTTTTAATTTTTATTTTTTTAAAGTTTTTATTTATTTTGAGAGAGACTAGGGGAGGAGCAGAGAGAGAGAGAGAGAGAATCGCAGGCAGGCTCCATGTTCCCAGTACAGAGCGCAATGACATGGGGCTTGATCTCATGAAATGTGAGATCATGACCTGAGCTTAAATCAAAAGTCAGACATTTAACCTACTGAGCCACCCAGGGGATATGTTTAATTTTTTATGTATGCCTACATGAATTCCTCAGGAAATTTGTTCACCAGAGTAAATTTAAATATCCAGCTCTGAGTTTAAAAAGAATGTTCTTATGCCTTTATGAATGGAAAGAATGAAAATTGAAAACACAAGATAAATAGAATACAAAACTGATTAAGGAATTATAAATGACTGAGAAAATTGTGACAAAAACCTAGGAAATATTTCTTCTTCTTCTTCTTCTTCTTCTTCTTCTTCTTCTTCTTCTTCTTCTTCTTCTTCTTCTTCTTTTAAATAAGAGTAGGACATTTCATTCCTGGGTACTTTGATATTTAGACATGAAAATCAGTTTTTCTCAGAAGGTGCTGTTTGTTTTTTACAGTAATTATTTTGCTACTTGTCCTTATTGATAGACATAAGTTGGTGATTAATAAATGGGTCGTAATTAGTTTACTACCTAATGTAGAGTAGTGAATAGGTTCAAAGTTTAATGGTCTCCTAACTTCAAAAGACTAATAATGTATTACAGAGCTTTGTGAAATTTTTATGTTATATGTTTTTAAATAAGTCATGAAAATCATCTATGATTTAGTGATCCCTAAAAATCATATGATCTTACCTGGTGCAACAGTCACTCTTGTGGACAACTAAATTAAAACTGTAGCTAGTGGGAAATTCATATTAGATTGAAATATTTCACTAATATTTATTGTGAACTTTTTAATAAACAATTATTAAATCGTGAATGTTTTAAAGGCGTGGTAGTGAGTGTGGATGTTTTCCTCAGTACATACATATCATTGTTGAAATGTGCCAGGTTGTAGCCTCTTGTATATTAGCAGTAGTTGTATGTTTTATTTTATCTAAACTTTCAACTGCATTATTGTTTGAGAAGCAAAGAGCAACTATCTTTCAACTAGTGGGGTTTAAATAATGAAGGGAAATCTCTGAGTCTAATGCTACTTTGTTTGAAATAGATCTCTCTCAGATGATGGGTAAGTGTACCAGCTCATCAGGTGCTATTTTTACTTCTGTGCTTCCATGGTAACAAATTATCTTCACCTTAACCAGAATATCTCATACAAAGTCCTCTAAAGTAAATTGATCTGTTGGTAATAACACAGAACCAAATCAAATGATTTATCTTGGGGAGTAAATTAAAAATAGAAACACACACTTTGCCCAGAATCCAGGTAGAAAAAAGATAACTTAAAAAATCTAATAATAGGGGCACCTGGGTGGCTCAGTTGGTTGAGCCACTGACCCTTGATTTTGGCTCAGGTCTTGATCCCAGGGTTGTGGGAGAGAGCCGTGTGTCGAGTTCCACACTGAGCATGGAGGCTGCTTAAGATTCTCTCTCTCCCCCTCTGCTTCTGCCCCTCTCCTCCCCTCATGTCTCTCTTTTTCTCACTTTAAAATAAATTTTAAAAAGATCTAATAATAAATTAGATTGGTTGATGGCTGAATAGACCTAAATCAGACATTTCAACCTTTCATTTTCTATAGATAACTATTTGTTGCCTATATAGTAAATAAACATATTTATGTTTCTTCAGTGTATCTGAATGATGTAGGGACATTACTTTTCATAAAGGCTATATATAAAAAATAGAAATGAATCTAACAACATGCAAAAATTTCTTCATATTTAGAATTAAAGTATAAGAAAATGTTTTATGTGTGGACTTATGGCAATTTTTCAAGGTGAGTTCAAAATTAATTCAGATTTTTACAATAATGGGAGCCAAACTCTGTGAATTAAGTTTTAAATCAAATAAAGCAGTAGCAAGGCTGTCCTTTACTTAACATTACTTAATTTTGCTTTAATTTTAATTTTGTAATTTCTGAGAGTTGAAGTGGTAATTTATCTTTTTATTTTACATGTCAAAAATATAAAATTACAGTCTATATTAGTGGTTTTTTTAATGTTTGTATGTTATTATATATCTATACCTAATTAAACCATTA
The DNA here is from genome assembly GCF_007474595.2 of Lynx canadensis. Lineage (NCBI taxonomy): Eukaryota > Metazoa > Chordata > Mammalia > Carnivora > Felidae > Lynx > Lynx canadensis. Next base: position 37,351,420 of record NC_044303.2, read on the forward strand.
CTCTTCTTTTGGATGTGTAGGCTGTTTCAATATTTTTAACTTACTGACAAGATTGTGATGGCTTCTTCTTGAATATAGCTTATAATTACTAGTTTGCTATTATTTGTATGCCAGGATGTGGGATCTCAGGGTCAGTTTATTTGAACATTTAACAAGTCTTTCCAAATGATAGTGCAATATGCATTTTCAAAGTTGGGAGACAGTGTAAGATGTCTCACAAGTTTAAATGAGCCAACAAGTTCAGAGCAAGGTTTTTGTTCAGTATGCTGGAGTCCAACTCCTTCATCAAGCTGGGTGCTATATGGTGTGATAAAACATGAAACAAACTAGATGAACCAGGCTATTCCCCTCCATGGGTGTTCCCTTCAGCATTAGAATACATACATGTCTAACTTTGGCCACAAGTTTTAGAAAATAAATGATCTTCAGATGGCAGAAGGCTAACCTGGGTAAAATAATTTTAAACTTTTTTTTTAATGTTTATTTTTTGAGAGAGAGACACAGAGTGCAAGCAAGGGAGGGACATAGAGGGAGACACAGAATCTGAAGCAGTCTCTGAGCTGTCAGCACAGAGCGTTATGTGGGGCTGGAACTCACGGACCGTGAGATCATGACCAGAGCCAAAATTGGACGCTCAACCGACTGAGCCACACAGGCACCCCTAACCTGGGTAAAATAATTTTAGAAAAATTAGATCAGAGCCATAATAAAACTGGAACTTCTATGACTTATTCATAGTTAACCAGAAGTAGGTTTGAAGAACCTCGATTTGTCGTTTTCCCCAATAGGCATCCTTAGCAATGAGAGATGGTATAAATAATGGTACTCTGAGGCAATAGCACACATGACATGGATTGGACTTTGATCTCTTCAAGTAATTGTCAATTATAGGGACACGTGAAGAGCTACATGTTATATTTTATTTATTTTATTTTATTTTATTCTATTTTATTTTATTTATTTTAACGTACATCCAAGTTAGTTAGCATATAGTGCAACAATGATTTCAGGAGTAGATTCCTTAATGCTCCTTACCCATTTAGCTCATCCCCCTCCCACAACTCCTCCAGTAACCCTCTGTTTGTTCTCCATCTTTAAGAGTCTCTTATGTTTTTGCCCTCCTCCCTGTTTTTATATTATTTTTGCTTCCCTTCCATGTGTTCATCTGTTCTGTGTCCTAAAGTCCTCATATGAGTGAAGTCCTATGATATTTATCTTTCTCTGACTAATTTTGCTTAGCATAATAGCCTCTAGTTCCATCCACGTAGTTGCAAATGGCAAGATTTCATTCTTTTTGATTGCTGAGTAATACTCCATTGTGTATGTATATATATATATATATATATATATATATATATATATATATATACACCACATCTTTATCCATTCATCCATCAATGGACATTTGGTGAAGAGCTACATATTATAAAACCTTCGCAGAAGGAAAAATCCTTAGACTTTCCTATTATGAAATACTTTTGTATTTATAGAAGAGTTGCATAGATAGTACAGAAGAATCCCATATATCCTTCACCTACTATCTCCTAATGTTAACACCTTACACAACCATGGTACATTTATTGAAATTTAGATGTTAACATTGGTACAGTACTATAAAGGAAATTATAGACTTTTCTCAGACTTCACCAGTTTCTTTCAATGTCGTTTTTCTATTTTAGGATCCAATCCATGATACTATTGTTGCATTTAGTTGTCATGACTCATCTCCTACAAGCTGACTGTTTTTTCAGGTTTTTTCTTGTGCTTCATGACTTGGACACTTTTTGAAGAGCACTGGTCAGATATATTTTCAGATGGCAACCAATCTGCTGTTTTGTCATGATTAGATGAGGTTATGTATTTTGGATAAGAACACCCCCAAGCTGATGTGCCCTTCTTATCGCATCTTTTCAGGAGGTATATGATATCAACATGACTTATTGATGGTGATGTGTAACCCTGACCACTTATGTAGGAACTCTTATTTTTTTTTTTAAATTTTTTTTTTTCAACGTTTATTTATTTTTGGGACAGAGAGAGGCAGAGCATGAACAGGGGAGGGGCAGAGAGAGAGGGAGACACAGAATCGGAAACAGGCTCCGGGCTCTGAGCCATCAGCCCAGAGCCCGACGCGGGGCTCGAACTCACGGACCGCGAGATCGTGACCTGGCTGAAGTCGGACGCTTAACCGACTGCGCCACCCAGGCGCCCCAGGAACTCTTATTTTTAAAGATAATTTTGTTCCAATGGAAACAGTTCACATTTTATAATGAAGCCATACATTTTAATAATATGAATAGCATTTTAGCTAAAATCACAAAAACTTCAGATAGTGATAGTTCTCTACTGTTAATGTACTGTTACCCTATAAGCACTGAAAAAAATCAGAATAGAATCTACTAAAGGCTGATACATTTATATAACTGCTTATGGTATCTTTTAACTGCCCTATATCTTTTAAGTTTGAAATGTCTCCATAGCCTATTGAATAAAATAACAGTAGAAGTCTACGAGCTGATATGCAGTTAACTGAATTACTAGATTAACTCTTATTCTTCATAGTCTGCAAAAACTACTGATTCCCAGAACATGATTTACATGTACATGGGCTGGCGATAGTACTCTGCTGTACTCATACACTACTTTTTCAACTCATTGAGTTGAATGCTTACTAACGTCTATCTTGTTTATTCCCAACTGAGTTCATGCAACTGAATTTATTATAGTGTTACATAAATTAATTAAATATTCGGTACACATAAGATTTGTGATGAAGGTGATGATTAGAATACAAACAAGGCAATTGAAATAATTTAAAATTCAGTGTGGATAACTGTAAATGGTAAAATACCTTGTAAATTTTAGAATAATTCTCAGACTTCTAGGAAAATGTGTTCAATTTATATAGATGTATCTTAGAAGAAAGTGGGAAATCATAAGTCAGGTAAAAAAAAAGATAAGGAATGCAACTAGTTATCAACAAAAAGGACTTAACCTCTATATCAAAAGATTGGCAGGTGAAAATACATTTAAGTAGTATAAGCTCACATCACTAAAAATTCTTGCCCTGCTTAAGCAAAAGCTAAATATAGAAACATGCTTGAAATAATTAATACTTATTTATTCCCTCATTTACCCACCCATTTCTAAAAAAAATAATATTACTCATTGTCTGTAACCTGGCACTGTGTTCAACATTAGAAAAAAAAAATGTACTGGCCTGGCCAATGTTCACATGAAACACATAGTTTAACTTCGAAAACATGAAATGATATAAGAACAAGGCAAACATAAGGTTTTATAAAAATAATATAGAATAACAAGGGAGAATATAAAGGGATGATGAAATTTACATCGTGGGGCCAAAATGGACTTTCATAGGAAGGCTCATTACATTTGAAACCAAAGGAATTGTATAATGCAATAATGAAGCAGAGAAGCTAAGAAAATAGCAGATAGACCCTGAATGAGAAGAAAACTTGGTACATTTGTGGACTTGGAAAAAGAGTTTTGTACAGGAAGTAGTGCTTGGTGAAGATTGGAAGAGTACAACAACAGCAACAACAAAAAACCAAACAAACAAAAACATTGCTTGTGAAGAAATATAGACAACCCCTACAGAGGAACAATTGCCCAAGGTAGAGAATGGGGAGGCACTATGAATGAAGGACCGACCACAGAGCATAAGCACCAGGAATGAAACCCAGCCCTTGGTGAAGAACCAAAAGACACTATAGATGGCAATGGAAGAAAGAACACTAAGGACAAAACACTAACCAGGATGCCGAATGAAAAAGCACTGCAGATGGAGCGGTGCCAGTCGTGAAGAATGAAGAGCCTGTGGAAGGAGCAGAGCCTGATGTGAGCAGTGGGGAACCATTACAGATGGAGCTTGTCGTAACAAGTGCCAGAGCACTGCAGGAAAAGAGGTGTCTTTGGAAATAAATTGAAAGTGCTATAGATGAATCACTGCCTGTGATGAAGAATGGAAAGGTGACATGGTGAAAAGCCTGTGGGGAAAAATGGAAGAATCCTGAGTTTGATGCTCTGCATTTGATGAGTACAATGGGCAAAGTGCTACCTGTGGTGATGAATGCAAGAACACTGTGGATAGGACATAAACCCTTATAGGAAAATGACAGATCCAATTACATAAGCTTAAGATGTTCTAGTCATCAATGTACACATTCTAAATGAAATGGGCAGCCAAAACTTACAAAGATTTGAAAATTTTTCAAGAACTGTGTTTCAATACCTGTCTAAGTACCAGGGGTTTCCAGAGTATTAAAGCAATTCTCATAACCCAACATAAAAAATAGGCAAACAAATGTTCTACAAACACTTTACCAAGTGGGAAATCTACATGGCCGTGAAACAAAAAACATTTAGTTTCACTAATAGTCAGTAAATGAAACCTAAATGATATAGACAAAAATCACAAATGGCTTACAATACTAAATTATGTCAAGGTTAGGGAGCCACCCTGAACTCTCTTGAACATGCCAGTGAAAGTCTATTTTGAAAAGAATTTGGCTTTAGGTAATAACAGTTGGTTAGTCTCATAAAATCTGCCTATTGCTATCCTGGGCATGTAACCTAGAGAAAGTCTCCTAGTTGTGATGAGCGAGCATGGGGCAGGCTAAGCACAGAGTGCAAGCTAGCACACACCCCCTCTCCCCAGGTGGGATGTGTGTGCTATCCTTCAGGCACTCTTGGCTGCCCAAGGACAATGGAAAGGAAAGAAAAAAATGACTAACTGATAGAGATCACAGTCATACAGGACATGGGTCTCCATCAGTTTGCAAATATCTTAGTAAATTACAAGAAAAAGGCGATCTATAGCCTACTCTCCAGAAACCTATAGACTCAGTTTCCTGGAGCCTCAACATCACTCCTCAGTGATATGGGAAACAAAGGCAAGAAGGAAATGGCAGGTAAAATTAAATTTCCTCATAACCTGCAGCCAAATACTTGAGACAAATACAGAGTTCTCCAGGACCCCCCTAGCGTCCTAATGTTAATGTCTTACTAGAGGGAAAACAATCTTAGCTTGACAATACCAAGGCCTTGGGCAGCTTAGGAGTCCTCTTTAGCAGATGAAAGTCCCTCTGGAGGCCTCCCTTTAGACTTTTCCTCCCCAACTTCTTAGTATAGGACTAGCCACTCTTCACAACCCCAGTGCAGCTCTTTCTGCCCACGGCCCTGTCCCTGAGATCACCTTTTTGCATCAAAGATGTCTTCAAGAATTCTTTCTTCGTCGTCAGCTCCAGACCTCCACACCATCACCCCAAAACCTCATCAGTTGTGCCTGAAGAGACATTGGCAATAATAGTCATAGGAACATTTATTATATTGTAAAGCCCCATCAGTATTAGATCAGGGAAAAAATAATCATGGTGTAATCATAAAATGGAAAAATGCAAAAAGTCACAAAGAACACAACATGCTACATTTGTCAGTGTAGGTGAATACAGTCAATGTTGAGGAAAGGAAGAGAGTCATGAAAGAAAGCTTACAGATGAACAGTTTCCCAAAAGGCATTGTGAGGACTCCATGGACTCTTTCCCCAGGCAGCCATGACTGATGAAAATTAAACAATTATCTAAAGTCTCTGGAAATCGTCCTACGGGCATGCAGCACATGTGGAAACATTTATTTATTCGAGAACATCTACTGAATTTCGGGACGAATGGTAAGTGCGTGGCACTTGTCACACCCACTCCCACTCTACGTGCCCCCTCCCCAGTCAGCACTCTGGATGGCTGTGGCAAGGGATATAGAGCTTCGCTTCCCCAGCTCTCCTTCAGTGAGCGTGGTATCTCTCCCAGCTGTCAGCTTTTTTTCATCCTCTTCCAGCCCTGAGAGTTCAGGGCGTTCACCTAGCCCACACTTGTAGTTTGGAAGTTCTACCCCAGTCACGGAAGATTGAAAATACTGAAATCCCATTCACCCTTGCCCTAGCTTGCTTGCACGACAGAGGTTCCACGCCAGAAGAGACTAGAGGCTACCTCCTCTGCCTGCACCCAGCCCCCGGCTCTTAAAGCAGGGTGTCATTCAAGGAGAAGCAGGCAGCTGGTTGCATCTCCAGCTTCGGAGCAAGTGATGCAGAAATTTAGCCCAGGGGGAGAGCCTGGCTATAAGAACAGAGAGCTCTGAAGCTCTCCCCAAGTTCACTGACTTTAGTTTTTAAGCAATTATAGGAACCTGGTAGCTCCATGAGAGTAACAAACTAAACTGTAGGCCGGTTAATACACAAGAAAGAATCAGGGAGAGATACAGCTAAGAAGAGCCCTCCTGTAGTCAGAACAAATTTTGAAGATTTGCCTCAAAACTACCCCTGAAAAGGTGCCTTAATTTAATTGGATCACAATGTGCTGCAATTTATGCCCCCAGGACATTGTCAAAACAATAGTGCAATGAGCAAGCAATTAATGGAACCTAACTATTTGGTACCAAGAAAGGCCTACAGCTTAACAGATCCCATAAAGAGGCAGACCAAGATAGCCCTGCTAAAACCACTGTCATCCTTGGATAATTGTCGTGTGCCCAAGGCTACACCCTTTAGGGAGTGAGATGAGAGAGAGAAAAGGATTTAAAAAAATTGAAAACATAATGACTATTTCCCCAATTTGTGGAAAAACCTTAATCTACACATCTAAGAAGCACAACCAACTCCAAGTAGGATAAAAGGAAATAAATCTATACTCAGATACAGAGTAAAACTGATGAAAGGTGAAATTTTTCAAGAATATCTTGAAAGCAGCAGTTCCTTTACTAATCCTGTACAAGGGAACTCCAATGAGATTAATTGTCAGAAATAGTGAAGGCCAGAATGCAGGGTGATGTCATATTCAAAGTGCTGAAAACAAACACCAACAAAGTCAATTAGGATTCATATCCAGCAAGATTGTCTTTCAAAATTTAATTTGAAATAAAGATGTCCTCAGATCCAAAAATGAGGTTTCATATCTAGCCAAACATACTTATAAGAAGTACTAAAAGAATTTTTTTTTAGGTGAAAGGAAATTACCCCAGATAGTAATTCAAACCCCTGACAAAAATTAAAAGCCCTGGTAAAGTTAATTAAAACAAAAACAGCCAGTAAAAATGCATATTTCTTTTCCTATCTTGTCTTACCTGACTTAAAAAAACAATTAGGTAAAGCAACATATATGTAATTAAGTGCATGGTAGAGCCTAACACCTTTTAGAAATGGAATAGATTTGACAATAACAGTACAGAGCGTGTGGGTGGGAGAAAAGCCATATTAGAGTACAGAATGGTACCAGATAGTAAATTGAATCTATAGGAATAAACCCAGAAATGGTAAATAATAAGGCCATTATAACAAACTCTATGAATATATACTTCTTTATCTTTGTCTCAGCTTCTTTATTTTTTTTTAATATTTATTTATTTATTTTGAGAGAGAGAGAGTAAGAGAGTGTGCACAAGCAGGGGAGGGGCAGAGAGAGAGAGAGGGAGAGAAAGAATCTCAAGCTGGCTTCATACTCAGCACAGAGCCAGATGCAGAGATGGATTTCGCGATGATGAGATCATGACCCGAGCTGAAATCAAGAGTCGAACGTTCAACCAACTGAGTCACCCAGGCACCACCCCGCTCTCAGCTTCTTTAAAAGACATAACATATAATGCAATAATTATAACAATGTCTTATTGGTTTTATAACATATATAAATGAAATATTTGTAGCAATAATAACACAAAGGGGAAAAGGGAATAGCGTGAGATAGGATTGAGTCTCGCTGAAGTTAAATCAGTATACACTGAAGTAGATTCTGAGGAGATATATATAGTATGCCCTAGAATAGCCTCTAATGAATACATACATCTATGTATTATTAAAAAAAATCATTAAAGGAACTAAAATACTACACCAGAAAATATTTACTTGATTCAAAAGGAAGGGTAGAGAAATTAGTATCATGAGACATACAGAAAACTAAAGGTAAAATGGCTGCTTAAATCTAACTATATAAATAACAACATTAGATGTAAATGAATTAAACAGTGTCGTTAAAAAGCAGAGATTGTCAGACTGAATGGAAACAAAACCAAACCAAGACCAAATATATGCTATGTACAGAAGACACACTTTAGACTCAAAGATGCAAACAGATCAAGTGTTGAGAAAGCTGAAATGGCTATATTAATACCAGACCAAAGTTAATTTTAAAACAAACTAAAGGACTAGAGATAAAGAGAGACATCGATTAAAGGTTTAATCTATCAGAAAGATCACAATTGTAAATATACACCTACCTAGCAGTGGAGCACTAGCATATATAAAGAAAAAACTGACAGAACTGAAGGGAGATACAGACAATTCAACTATAATAGTTTGAGATTTCAATGCCTTGCTTTCACTAATGGTTAGAACAAGTAGGCAGAAGACCAATAAGAAAATAGAAGACTTAAACAGCACTATAAACCAACTAGACACAATAGACATCTGTGCAATACTCCACCTAACAAGATCTGTACATGTCATGGAACATTCTCCAAGATAGAACATATGATAAGCCATAAACCAAGTCTAAATAAAGTTACAAAGGTTGGGATCTTATAAATTACTTTCCTCTGACTACAGTGGAGTGAAATTAAATACAATAACAGAAGGAAATGGCAAGTTCAGAAAGCTGTGGAAATTAAGCATCACTTACTTAACATGGCTAATAGGTTAAAGATGAAATCACAAGGGAAATTAAAAAATACTTTGAGATGAGTGAACATGAATATACAACATGTAAAAACTTGTGGAATCATGTAATTACAGGGAAATTTGCAGCCTTAACATTTATAGTTTTAAAAGAGAAGAAAGATCTCAAATCAGTAGTCTATTATCTTTTTACCTTAAAGCAATGGAAAAAGAAGGGTAAACTAAATTTGAGCAAACAAAGGAAGAATATAATGAAGACGAAAGTGGAAGTTTATGAAATTTAGAGTAGAAAAACAGAATCAACAAAACCAAAAATTGGTTTTTTGAAAAGATAAAAAAAAGTAACAAACTTCAGCTAGACTGACCCAAGAGAAAGAAAGAATGCCCAAATAATTAAAATCAGATATGAGCAGGGCACAATTAATATTAATTTTACAGAAATAAAAATGGAACACTTACACAATTTTATGACACAAATTAGATACTCTACTTGAAATGTAATAATTCCTAGGAAGCATAAATTATTGAAACTGACTTTAGAAGTAACAGAAAATTTGAATAGAACTATACTGAGCCAAGAGTCTGAATTAGCAATTTTTGAAAGTCCATTAAATAAACCTCAGGCCCATGGGGCTTCAGTGATGGTTTCTCAGAACACTAAAGCCACAGTTACCATACGATCCAGCAGTTTCGCTTGAATCACAGGTGTGTGGCCAGGAGAAATGTGAATATATGTTCACATAAAAACCTGTACATGAATGTTCACAGAAGCATTATTCACAACAGCCAAAAGGTGGAAACAACCCAAATGTCCATCAACTGAAGAATGGAGAAGCAAAAATGTGGTATGTCTGTACAATGGAATATTATTTGTTCATAGAAAAAAAATGAAATCCTGATATGTGCTACAGTATGATTGAACCTTGAAAACATCATGCTACGTGAATAATGAGAACAACAAAAGACCACACATTGTATGGCATTCTTTATATTAAATGTTTAGAACAGGTAGATCCATAGGCACAGAAAATAGTAGTTGCCAACGGTTAGGGAGGAGTGTTAGGGGGAAATGGTGAATGGCTGTAGGTGGCTATGAGTTTTTTAATGGGGGGAGAGGGGCTAATGAAAATAAAATTGTGGTAATGGTTGCATAACTCTGTAAATATACTAAAATACTTGAACTTTCCTCTTTAAATGAGTAACTAGTATTGTTACAGGGTAAATGTGTCTCCCAAAATCTGTTATGTTGAAGCTCTAACCTTCATTTTGGCTGTATTGGGAGATGGGGCCTCTGAGGAAATAGTTAAGGTTCAGTGAGGTCATAAGGGTAGGTAGGGTCCTGATTTGATAGGCTTGGTGTCCTCATAAGAAACACTAGGGTGATCGCTCTCTCTCTTTCCCATCTCTCATGCACAAAGAAAAGGTCATGTGAGTACACAGCTAGCTGGTGGTTTTGTATAAGAAAAGAGGCTCAAAATGAAACCTACCTTACCAGCAGTTTGATCTTGGACTTCGAGCCTTCAGAACTCTGAGAAATAAATTTCTGTTGTTTAAGTCACCCAGTCTGTGGTATTTTGTTATGGCAGCTGTAGCTGACCAAGACATGTATGATTAGTGAATTAAATATGGCTGTTAATGTTTTAAGTGAGCAAATGATTTGAATAGAAATTTTCCCAAATATTATACAAATAACCAATATGCATATGAAAAGATAGTCATATCATAAGCCATTAGGTAAATGCAAATGAAAAGCACAAGTCAGCATTCTTACCCGCTAGGAATTCTGATGTCCTCATAAAAATTATACATGAATTTTACAGCAGCATCATTCACAGCAACCAAAATGTGGAAACAATTCAAATGTCCATCAACTAATAAATGGATTAAAAAATATGATGTATCCATAGAATGTAATATAATTGGCCATAAGAATAATTAAAATGCTAATACATAATACAACATGGATGAATCTTGTAAACATTATGCTAAGTGAAAGAGGTCAGACCCCAAATGACACATGTAGTGTGATCCTGTTGATGTGAAATGTTCAAAATAGGCAAGTCCATAGAGACAAGTAGCGTGGTGGTTGCCAGGGCCCAGGGGAAGGCAAAAATTGAAAATGATTGCTGATGGGCATGGGCTTTCTTTTTGACATGATGAAAATATTCTAATTCTAAAATTGGTGATGGTTGCACAACTCAGTGCATATACTAAAAACACTTTATTTTTTTTTGTAATTTATTTATTTGAGAGATAGAGAGAGAGAGAGAGAGAGAGAGAGAGAGAGAGAGAGAATATCCCAAGCAGGCTCCACCGGGCTCGAAATCATGAACTGTGAGATTATGACATGAACCGAAAACAAGAGTCAGATGCTTAACTGACTGAGCCACCCAGGCACCTCCAAAAACACTTTAAAAGAGTGAATTTTATGAAGTGAAAGTTATATCTCAATAAAGGTGTTATGGAAAAACAAAACTAAATAAAATATACAAAATTTTCCATTCCTATAAATCTAAAAAGGAGTCAGTGGTATGCCCCTCTCTCTCTCTCTCTCTCTCTCTCTCTCTCTATATATATATATATATATACGCATATATATATATTACATATATATACATATATATTACATATATATACACATATATATTGCATATATACACATATATATTACATATATATACACATATATATACACATATATATATATTACATATATATATATTACATATATATATATATATATATATATGTAAATGTGAAAAGAGATCAAGAGCATATTTACCAGGAAATTAGGAAATGGCTCTTTTCAAGGAGAGAGGAGAATGTGATCGGCGAAGGGAACAGATGAAGCTTCCACAGCACCTTTTTCAAAATAACTGCTTGTCTAACTCATCTGGGTTAGGGTGCACTGCTGCAGTTCTAATGAGGGATACTTTAGGGTATCAAAGCATTAGGACCACTTTACCATTGAGACAATTATGACATGCCCATCTGTTGAGTTTTTCATTGTATACATCTCTTTTATTTATTTTGGTAAATCAGATCTTGCAGAGGGCATTCTATTGGCTATTCTCGCCCCCTAACCCCCCCCCCCCATGCTCCACCTCATTATCCTACTGTGTGCCTGTCAGATTTTTCTTTATGGAGTGCCACCCCCAGCCTCCCTGGCACACTGGTTCCCAGTGGGGTTTGACCAATTGAAGTTATCCACAAGAGATCAGAGTGTAGGAGGAAGGAGGACTTGGGATAATTATTCCTTTTGTTCCTTCTCCACGGCCTCACAGTCTTTACAGAAATTCTGTTCTGTCTACAGCTTCTGACAGGCAGCCCTTCTTTTAAGGTTCCAGCGCTAAACAAAATCCTAGTAATGCCACTTCCTGTACCTGCACCTACAAGCAATATTGTCTTACTGCTATTGTTAGTCAGTAGGTGGCTCAATATTGCCTGTTGCTTAATCCTGCTTCCACATCTTTATTTAAGAGCCTTAAAAAATAATCTCAGATGAATGTGTGATCTGGCCTCTGCTTGGTCCTTAATTGCTATGAGGATATTCAGAATTTCCAAACTTCCATTCCAAACTCTATCAAATTTTAGAGCTATTTGTACACAATCGGTGAAGATTGAGAAATTATCCATGTAGCAAAATCACACATTATAAATAATTCACATCCCCCAAGTGCAGTGTTGTTATTCTTTTATGTCCACATTAACAACATAGCTGTGTACATTTTTGCATTTCTTTAGTTTTGAAAAAGTTTTATGCTTATATGATAGCCATTATTTAGTAGGGATGTACGTATGTTTATATAAATATTTTGGTAAATTTTTCATCATCAGTAATTTTGAAGAACATATTATAACATCTCTTTTTATACTTTTTCCATGCAAGAAAGACAGAAGAAAGGCTAAATCTTTAAATCACATGCATTGGCTCTTCTCAAAATCTGACCTGTGCCTAACTACATTTTGTATAGCTCTCCTGCCATGGTATCTGGAGCCTGACCAGGGTCTCTGATATTCTATGATAGTTCTTGGCCCTGAAAGAGCCTCTAGATAATGCTGATTATCATTTAAATGAAATTACTGGTCAGTCGTAGATTTAACAACTTCTATTATTTCCTTTGGATGTTGTTATGTTTGGAGCAACAGGTGCACATTTGCAGAACAATATACCATAAGCAGGTAAACCGGTAAGTCAGGAAATCGTGTATAGGACTCAGATATAAGAACCATACAGATGTCAATAAAAAAATGGTATGTTTTGAAAATAGAAATTTTCATTTTCTGTTGAGACTGTACTAATCACCCATTTGCCTCAAGTTTTCATAGAAAATAAAATACAAATTATAAATATGTGTATTATAGCAAAATCTCCTGGACTCACAGGAAAATGTTTACAAATCCCCGGGACTCAAGGATCACAGTAGGAGGAATAGACACAGAAGGAAAGATATGAACACAACTAACCAGATTCATGGATTTTGTATTGTTATTTCAATACTGCATTATTCTGTATACATTTATAATACTCATGCTACATTATTTCAATGTCATTATAACTAAGTGAAATAATATCAAACAGTGTAGACTTCATATTCAATGCATGTAATCCAATCCCCAGAGGCTTTAAAGTAAGAGTCAGTTAAAAAGAATTCAGACCTAATTATAAAATGGATAGGAGAGTTACTTTTTCTGGAGTTGACTAGGCACAATCTTGGTATCCAAACATATTAAAAGGTAAAGACTGTTATTCTGACTCTTCTGGAAACCCATTTACTTTTGGTAAACAATCCAGTTAACTTGTCCTTGGGATGTTAGGAAAGAGTTAACTAAGAAGTCAGATAATTATGTTTTTAAATAATGCACATTCTAATACCTTAAACACTCCATTTAGCTATAGCCATAGAACTCCTGAAGATCTAAATGGAGTATGGAACTATCATATTAAAGAAATAAATTGGGGTGTTTTTTGGGGTTATTATTTCTAAATCCGTATCAGAATTTATGTACTGAAGCTTAGTTCAAAAGTCCTATAATTTTGTTCTGTGCAATGGAGTGGATAATTGAGGCAAATGGGTGATTAGCGCAGTCTCAAAGAACATGTTTTTACTATCTTTCACAGTGTGTCAGAGTAATCTAATAGAGTTTAGTTAATTATGTCTCCATTATATATGTTTCAGAAGAGACTTTATACTTATTTGTAAGTCATTCGATAGTCATCAAAACTTTGTTTTTAATTATAAAACATGTTTCTGCTAGTGTCTGATAATTTAATCTACATTTTAAATATTTATTACATTCTTAAGAAAACTGGTATCAGAATGTTAACTCTATTTAAAAAATTTTAATGACTTAATACTAGAATATGGTCTGTTACAGTAAGTTCTGTCATTGACTTGTCTTTTCATTTGTTCTTATACTACTGCTTCTAATGATACATGAACACACCCTAAAATATACTTATGGAAGAATTTTAGCAAACTTCTGACATTTCACATATATAATGAATGGCACACTACATATACTAGAAAAATGTAGGAGATGTTTTATCAATTGTTTTTTGTAAACACATGGACTTCACTATATATGGCTGTAATTTTAGAATCTGTTGCAAAATTTTCTGGAACTAGGTGATCCAGATGATTTTTAGGTTTTATGAAGGTGGGATTTTAATCTCACCTATTGCTCTATCTCCATTATTCTTAACAGTATATGTCATAGAAGAAGTGCTTAAAAATACTTTTTCAATGAGCACCTATTTTTCACACTTGCTATATCTTTTTATTAAAAGCACATACAATTTGTTTCTGATTTATACAAATACAACTAAAAATTCTTAAAGTTTTGTTATTCTCTTTTGACCTATTCTGTTATACAGAGGAAAATACAAGTTCTAATCATAACCTTTGTATACTACATTTAATACAAAACTGCCTTGATTAATGCAGCATGGATCATCAACGCTTTCAGTTTGGTACAACAGAATTAGCTAGCTTCCATCATAGACATCTATTAATTGCTCATTTGGAGCCAAATGCCTATCTTACGTTCCTCCATTAGCTCTTCCCATATTTACCATGTTTTGTCTTCACTTAAAAATTTTACTCAGAAAAAAAAATTATTCATGGTTCCTTAATATCTGAATTTTTCCTTGGAAAAATAAGGAAATACATGATTTTATATATTTTTATTTTTTTAATTTTTAATGTTTTTTTTTTTTTGAGAGAGAGACAGAGACAGAGACAGAGACAGAGAGAGAACGAATGAATAGGGGAGGGGCAGAGAGAGAGGGAAACAGAGAATCCAAAGAATGCTCCAGGCTCTGAACTGTCAGCACAGAGCCCGATGTAGGGCTCAAACCCACGAACTGTGAGATGGTGACCTGAGCCGAAGTCAGATGCTTAACCGACTGAACCACCCAGATGCCCCAAAAGTGCATTATTTTAAAGATCAGGACACAATAAAAACAACATCAAAACATCCAACTCTTCAAGTTTCTAATTATCAATTCTTATTAGGTCTCATTGGACTATTCATAGCATGGGTGAAAGGAGTGTTTGATGTAGCATTTTGGGTATTGCTAGGCCAGAGAATAGATGTTAAAATACATATTTCTAATTTTTGTTTCCCAGTTTTTGTCTGTGGCTTGCTAGATTCTGTGATAAAATTTTCTCTGGACAAAGACAAAATGGGAATAAGGAAGATAAGTTAGTGAGATTTTCATAAGCTAGATTTATTTAATTTAAATAAATATTTTATTTTGGGATTATTTCCCTTTCTAGATTTTAACATGAATTTATCCTTGTGTGAAAATATTGTGTTACTTTGATATGCTTTTATATCCATATGGCAAAACATTTTTAAGACAACTCTGTGTGTTCTACTGATAAATGGTGGTATGTGTAAAATCTTACTTGTCTTGGAAATCCAAAATCTCAAGACCATTGCTATTATTGGTGAGCCTATTTTTAAGCTACTTTTAAAACATTTTTTCCTCTTGTTTCACATATTCTATACTAGTTACTCTTCATTTCATTAGATTTAGAAGATTTGCCACCCAAATTAATGCAAAATTAACTTCCAAAATTTATCTGCACATCCTCATTTTTTACCAGTTAATTTGTTTATGCGTTTCTAGGTTACTTAATAGGTTTGTATCCCTGTGGTATGAACTGATAGGATATAAATGTAAGAGAGAACACTTTGTTTCTAAAAAGCTAGTTGAATATAAGGAAACTTTCACTAATGCTGCCACATCTTGGGCAGAGTCCAAGAATTCTTGGATAAACTATCCATGTCAGAGAATCTAAATGGAAGAAGATAGAGTTTGGGGCTTAATGCCTCACAATTGCCCATTATCTCCATTATCCAATATTCTTTGTGATTCCATCAACATTGTTTATGGAAAATAAAGTATGTAAGGTTTGTTCACTGATTTGTTTTTATTAATCCATAATTACTTATTAAAGATACGTCATATATAAACACAGCCTAGGTAATGAGAATACAAAGGAACCAGACAAAAGAGATTCCTGTATTTATGGCAAATAGTAACATCATTAAGTCCTAAAGATTCCCAATTCAAGATTTTATTTTAAAGTAGATACTTATGAAAGGCTTATCACAGTCAAGAGGCTGTATTAGTGCCTGAAAAATCATTAGTGAATAAAACATACTATTCCTTTTGGAGTTGAGATTCTAGGAGGGAAGGAAGAGAAAACACCCAAACAACTGAGATGAGGAGAATTGGTGTGAAGAAAATCAGCAGGATAGAGAGTAAGTGTGGGGGTCTATGATTAGTAAAATTTGAACAGAAACTAGTGAAACCCAGTGAAAAGACTCAAAAAGAACATTCCATGAGAGACACATGAGAGATTTTAACAATAGAACCCTCTTATAAAAGAGAATTCTTATAGAATTCATTTAGGCAGAATGAAAGTGATCACAACTGGTAATTTTGACTTGCAAAGAGGAATAAAAAGTTCATCTGTGGACGTATATGAAGACATAATAATAAGAATGTCCTATGGAATTTGTAAAAAATCAAGAAAGAAGTAAAAGAATCCTCCCAAATGGTACCATGTTAATCATGAAGAGGCTATTGGCGTTAAGGCTTTTTAAAGTCCTTATATTATTTGGGAGGTTGATCTATTGATGGATTTGAACATTTGACATATTAATTATACATTTTTATTATTTCTAGGAAAACAAAATTAAAAATGGAGTTTATAGCTTTCTAAATATAATAGCAGAAGAATAATGAGAAAAATAAAATGTTTAATCCAATGAAGTCAAGAAATGAGAGAAAAAAGAAAACACAAAAACTGAGATAAATAACAGCATAAAATAATAGCAAAAATAAGCTTCCAGTTAAGACAATAAATGTAATTGGATTAAATATTTTTAAAAAACCCGCAAAAATGTTTCCACTTTATAGACAAATCAGGCTATATGCTTTTTATAAAAGGTAATTTTAAAATAATAAAAATATACAAATGATAAGGGTAAAAATTTAAAAATAAGAAAAATAATAACCAAGGGAAATCTGTTATTATATCAATATCAAAGTACTTTCTTTTTTTTTTTTTTTTTCAACGTTTATTTATTTTTGGGACAGAGAGAGACAGAGCATGAACAGGGGAGGGGCAGAGAGAGAGGGAGACACAGAATCAGAAGCAGGCTCCAGGCTCTGAGCCATCAGCCCAGAGCCTGACGCGGGGCTCGAACTCACGGACCGCGAGATCGTGACCTGGCTGAAGTCGGACGCTTAACCGACTGCGCCACCCAGGCGCCCCTCAAAGTACTTTCTAATATAAAAGGCATTATTGAAGATAAAGTGTCACTTCATGATGTTAAAAAATTCAATTCATCCAAGTTATATAAAAATTATATACTTGTATACCTTTACAAAAGAATTTCTAAAGTAAATAATATAAATATTTGAAAAACCACAAAAAGAAATAGAAAATATACACCTACATTTGGATATTTTCCTTATCTCAATAATTGATAAACAGGCCAAAAATCAGTAAGAATATTGGAGAATTATTCAAGGAACTAGATCTAATGAGCATATGAAAGACATTATACCCAACAGTAGAGATTCAACAATTTGCTTCAAACATACATAGACATTTCTGAAAATTGACTTCATTCTTTGCTTTAAGACATGCCTCAGTTGGGGCACCTGGGTGGCTCAGTTGGTTAGGTAACCGACTTCGGCTCAGGTCATGATCTCACGGTCCGTGGGTTTGAGCCCCACATTGGGTTCTGTGCTGACAGCTCAGAACCTGGAGCCTGTTTCAGATTCTGTGTCTCCCCCTCTCTCTGTCCCCTCCCCTGCTCACACTCTGTGCCTGCCTCTCTGTCTCTCAATGGTAGATAAACGTTAAAAGAAATTTTTTTTAAAAACAAACAAAAAAACATGCTTCCACCAATTTTACAAGGTGTGTCACATAGACCACATTGTCTGACAATAGTTCTGATTAAGTTAGAAATCTAGTAACAAACAAGAAAAGCAAGAAACTTCCATGAGTTTAGAAATTTGAAAACATTGTTCTGAACAATGGGAAGATCAAATAAAAAAATCAAAATGGATATTAGAAAATGGGGCTGATTTGGGGCGCCTGGGTGGCTCAGTCGGTTGGGCATCTGACTTCGGCTCAGGTCACGATCTCGCAGTCCGTGAGTTCGAGCCCCGCGTCGGGCTCTGGGCTGATGGCTCAGAGCCTGGAGCCTGCTTCCGATTCTGTGTCTCCCTCTCTCTCTGCCCCTCCCCCGTTCATGCTCTGTCTCTCTCTTTCTCAAAAATCAATAAACGTTAAAAAAAAAAAAAGAAAAATAAAAAAAAAAGAAAATGGGGCTGATTTAAAAAATTATTACATATCACAACTTATGTAATGTAAATGGAGTCTAACTCAATTGGCAATATATAGTCTTAAATTTTTATATTAGACAAAAAGAGAAAGGCTAAAATTAATGAGTTATATAGTCAGCTTTAAAGTTAAAAAACATTACCTGTAGAATAAAGCCAAAGAAAGAGGTAGGTTTTAATAATGAGGCATTCATTGCCTCTGAAGCCAGACTGTCTACATAATGAATCTCTGCTTTCCCTCTTGATAGTTTTTTGACCTTGAGAAAGTAACATAAGCTCTTCTATTTTCTCATCTATAATGTATGGGTGATAGTTATAGCACCTGCCTTGCAGAATTGTGAGGATTGAATGAATCAAAATATATAAAAGATACAGGGCACCAGGACTTTGCTTAGAACTTTGTGGTTAGCCTTTATCATTATAAGGGCAGAAATGAATTAAGAAAAGATAAAACACATCTAAACCAAGTCAAAACTACTTCTTTTAAAAGAATAATAAAATCGGGGTGCCTGGGTGGCTTAGTCCATTCGGCAACTGACTTCGGCCTAGGTCATGATCTCACAGTTCGTGAGTTTGAGCCCTGCATGGGGCTCTGTGCTGACAGCTCAGAGCCTGGACCTGCTTCGGATTCTGTGTCTCCACCTCTCTCTGCCCCTCCCATGCTCATGCTCTGTATCTCTCTGTCTCTCAATAATAAATAAATAAAAATTAAAAAAAAAAAACATAAAAAGAATAATAAAATCAACATACCCCTTCTACTACTGGTTGGGAAAACAGAGAGAAGGGCAAATTGACAATGTTTATAAAGAACAAATAGAACATGAAGAAGGAGTCGTCATACACAACTATTTTGACAGCTTTACTTTGAAGAGTGTCATATAAAATGGGGCAATATCTGGAGGAGGTATGTTGGAGCCAAGTGGAATTTTAAAACTGTCCTTATGTTTTTAGGGTGGGCTAAGTAAAGGCAAGTTTGTATGAAGGTGGCAAAAATCCAGCTGAACAAGAATGTACTGAATCCCCTGAGAGGTCAAGGGAAGCAGTGATTCACAGGAGAGTGGACCGAGGCCAGGAAAAATAAATTATTTATGAGTGAGCCTAAAGTTAAAAAAAAATTGTATTCTGCGAGCCTTTCTGTTTTAAAGAAAACACTGCTTTTGACAGAGAAAGAAAGTGTTAATTTGGGAGGTAGTGATTATTGGGAGCCAAATCTTCGACAGGTGCCCTGCTAGGAGGAACACAATGATTAACAAATTCTTCCAGACTTCTCGTCTGCCGTGGATCCTTCCAACCTCTCGTATATAATTTTCAAACAGTTTTACCCATGCTCTTGCCTCATTCTAGCCATCTTGGTCTTCTGACACCCAAACTCTTTCTCACCTTAGAACCCTTGGTCTTGATGCATACCTAGAACACTCCTATCTCATACTTCCAGTGGAAGACTCTTTCGTACATTTCATGTTCTAGTCTAAAAGTTACTAATTCAGAGATCTTTATTCCTTGCTATCCTACGCTCTATGTCTGCATTTATTCTCTCTCACAGCTCCCTGTTGCCTTCCCATTATAGTACTTGTGTGAAACTGTAGTTACCACGGTCTTCATTATTTAAACGAGGTTTTGTTTTTCTCCCTCTGTAAAATACAAACCTTATTGGAGGACAAGCATCCTGGTCACCCATCACTGTATTTATAGCACTGGAATCATATTGAACATACAATTATCAAGAACTGTGAAGGGTGGGAGATTCTTCCCTGCTTGAAAACTTACAAACTAGTCTGCCTCCACGGCCTAGATGCTAGCAGAAGACATGAGGTTTCTGGGTCAGAAACAAGGGACTTTATTATATACAGTACACCAGGCAGCATGTGCTACCAACTTTCAAGTCCTTACTAACCCCTCAAATACCATGAGAAGGATATGAGATAGCCTACATGAATTGTGCACATACAGTGTGTTTGTGGCATAACAGAGAAACTCTGATCTTTGGGAAATGCAATCCTCTAAAAAATGCCAGGCAAACCTGCTCAGCCTTTATCCCAAAGGGACACATTTGCTTTACTATTCTGGACAGCAAATAAATCTACTCTCTTTTCCTCTGTAAGAAACTATCTCTATATACCAATGTTGTTTGCTTTGTAAACAACCTTGAAAGGATAATCCAGAACAAAAGGCTGCAATGCCTTCAATCAGAGGTATGCAGAAATATGAGACTCATGGGTAATTGTTTCACAACAATAAGAGGAGTTCAGTCATGTTTCATTTGACTTAAAGTCAACCTGGTTGTGTAACTGTTTGGGGTAGGGGGTGTCAGTAAAAGTTTAGATGAGGCTCAAAGAGTGAGCAAGGTTAAGTTCAGCCACGTTGGAAGGATTTCATGGATGGTATCCCTGGAAAAAGTAACTGAAGTTTCCAAGGTAATATAGAACAATAGGCTGATGGTACCAGTGGACAATTTAGGTAGGTGTGTCTAATGGAAATTGTTCTGCTTGTGATCTATTTCTCAGACTCTTCTTTGTTTGTTGTTTGTTTCCCAACATGTTACCGGTCCTCAATGTACTTTTCTGTCCATGCTACTTTTTACCACGCTGGTCATTTTATTATGTAATTTCTAACTACATAGAAATCTCAATATCTGATTTCTCATATTTCAGTCTTTGCCAATGACTTCAATATTGCTGTATTTATTTTTCTCATTATTTCAACCATACATTGCCTATTCAGAAACTAGATGCTAATGAGATTTGGTTTTCCTTCTACTTGGATTCCGCTTATACCTGTCCAGTTGCCAAGAAAGCTGTGTTTCTTTGAAGCCCTGGAAAAATACATTTTGTGGGTAGCATAGAGGCCTGTAAAAGAACATGAATGGTATTCAATCTAAGCACAACTTCATAGTGTCTATACTATATTTAATGTCATTCAACCAAAAGCTCTCCTTGTCCAGTGAAGTATGGGAATTTTGTATTTGAGCCATCACACTTGGTGACATACACTTTTCTTTCAGCTGCCAAGGAGCATTTCTTGTGTGTCCCCTCTGTGACAGCAGCCTTGTCAGGCACAGAGATTCAGCCATAAATACTATATTGTTCTTATTTAAGCCGATCTCACAATGAGAGGCAGTTTTTTTTTTTTAATTAATTGCAATTTAGGCTTAAATGTATCTTAGAATTACGGGCTTATATGTAGATGCTCAGTGAGGACAAATATAATGAGTGGGACAGGCGTGGTAAAGAGAATTCCCCTTAACATTTTATTTGAATATCAGATGATGAAAAGGAACTCACTAGGCTGAGTCAGGGTGGTTTGGGTCAGCAAGTAGAGAAGAAACATTACAGGCAAAGGACATAATGATATTTAAGGAGTCACTTAGGAACATGGATTCTGAGTTAGGCCATTAACGAGCTCTCTGACCTTGCTATCTCAATTTCCTTGCTTGTGCTATGAGGTGATGGGATAGGTGATCTCTAAAATCCAATTGTAACTGTATCACTCTTATCAAGTCTAGATGTTATTGTTTTGTGTTCTGAAAATGACCATGGCTTCATGTATTTATTATTATGACAGGGGAACTATTGACAGGACTCTGGTTTACTGAGAAGATTCCTTCTTTAGCGTATAGGTCATGATCAATAGGAGTAAATCTCTGACGAGAAACACAGTATGATTTTACCACGTAGAAAAATTTAATACACTTTATTTTAATTTCCATTGTCTCTTTGAGATAATGCACATGGAATAAGTACATCATTAAAAAGGAAGATTTAAGTTGCGGGTGAGCTGAGAGTGTCAGAGACAAACTGCTCAGTCAACATTTGTTCAGAACCTTTTTCTTACTGTGAATATGCAATAAGAAAAATGTATTTGCTCTTTGCCTATTAGTATGTATACAGAATAGTTCAGAGTAATTATTGAAATTGCTGACACCTCAAGAGCCTGTGAATTGCTCAGAATGGTAAGAGATGATAATTTCTTTAGTCAGCTTATAACGTTTTGATATTTTTTTCACCAAAATCCATTGCCACTTTATTATCGATGTAATGTAGTCATCATTAAGGAAATTGTAATGCCAAACACATAGTGAATCTATTGGCTTACACGCATTAACAGGGACAATATTAAAGTCAAAATGATGTGCTTTACAGTTCATCTTTTGTCCTAGGTATTTATTTCTCCCTTTATGTCATCTCATTTCAGAAAAGTCTCCTGTAAGTCTCCTCCTACCCTTTATATCTAAAGAAGAATATGAGGTTTCTGAAAAATATGAGTTACTTAAATAATGTTAGTAAACTGCTCCGACCTTTCATTTTTTCTAAGCTTGGATTCCTAGTTTCTTTATTCAAAAACAGGTGATTAAAATCAACAAATGGCCTGAACACTTTGCTAGGACCATCACAATCCTGAGTTACTGGCTTCGCTGATACAAATTAGATAGCATTTCAGATTAGGTGAGGAGAATGCTAACCCGATGGTATTGCCATAGATATATATTCTTGTCCAGTTATCAGAACCAGGAAACTTAGTTGAACATGAAAATTAATGTTGGAGATTAAGTCCCTTCCCCCGACTTTACCTTCTTCTCCTCAACTCAGCTGCAGGAAGAATGAATGCTGTCATGGATTTGTCAAATCAAAGAACACTAGACTTGCACTTTTTCATTATCAAAGCAGTGAAAGTCCAAATTTCATCGATGGTTTCCGGGGAAGAAAAATCTCGTTTACTTCTCGTTTTTCCTGTCTCCTATCTTTATAGCCTCTGAGGAAGTCAAATATAGTAAGTACCACATTAGAGTTTGAGGCAAAACCAATACAAACAAAATATGATCTTTTTTTTGCCTCACTCACTAGATAAGAGGTGACATTAAAGAAAGTGAGGGAGGTAGCAAACTGGTTTTTGAGGACAGGTACTCCAGTTAGAAAAAGCAAAAGTGCAAATGCTTCAAGTCAGGAGTCTACCTGGTAAGTCTAACAATAGCAAGAGGCCAGCTCCCCTGCCCCCAGCCAGCCCTGGTGCCTGGGGAGAGCAAGAGGCAGGGAGAGAGGGGAGAGAGGGTAATGATGCTGGGTCACACAGGGTCATGCAGGCTATCCGAGGAGCTTTGCTTTTTTCATTTACCTCCATGTTCTGACTCTAAATTCAGAATACACTCTTTACATTAGTACACGTTGAATCCACCCCTCCTTCATTTCTCTAAATGAAGAATTCTTTCAGGCCTTCTAAAACAACACTCAAGAGTCCATCATCTTAGTTCTTCACAGGGATGATAGCTGCTCAAATTGGCTATACATAATCAACCCAAATCTAAGTCTCCTTCTCTGGTCTTTTATGGAGGCAGAAAAAGAATGTTCTTAACTTTAGCTCACATGAGCGATCACGTTCTCAAACTTTTGGTCTGCTACAATTTGCTTTCCGTTTATTTCCTAGAAATGACTCTTCCTGCTTTGTTTCAGAATGTAAAGAAGGTAATAAGAAGTGAGTGTTCTATATGAATAGCCTCCCAGTTTGAAGTCTGTTATCCTGAATGTAACTTAAGCTTTGTTTAAAAAAAATTGATTTTTTAAATAGTATCCCTTTCCTTGTTTTAAGTTTATATATTTACTTTGAGAGAGAGAAAGAGAGAGAGAGAGAGAGAGAGAGAGCAGGGGAGGGTGAAAGAGAAAGAGAGAGAGAGAGAATCCCAAGCAGGCTCCATGCTCAGAATGGAACCCAACACGGGGCTCGTTCTCACAAACCATGAATCATGACCTGAGCCAAAATCAAGAGTAAGATGTTTGACTGACAGAGCCACCCAGGTACCCCCCAAATTAATTTCTTTAATATTGTTTATTATATAAGACTAATTTGTATAGCACAAAGCATTCAGTAGGGGGTACCAATGATAGTAGAGTTGGTGAATACTTTTTTATGCTATATGTACATATACTTTTTCTTTAAAACCATTGTGTTTGGGTTTACAAACTTGGTAACTGCTTTTATTTCAAAATCTGTCCTTTAGTAACTATTGTTTTATTGATAGTGGAGTAATTTCACTTACAAGTGTATTCTAAATTACAGCCTCACCATCTTTACTTGGACTAGAAATAAAAATGTTCTAACCTGGGATGTCAAATGTATCAGAAAGACATTTAAAGATGTAAACTTTGAGGTTTATAAATTAAAAAGAAATGTGTGTTATTGGGGGACTGCTAGTCACACTTGCATGCATTATTTATCTGTTAAATAAGCCTATATGAAAAATATAAAACTTTGTTCCAATGTAATTTTTTCTAGGAAAAAAAAAAGACAAATTCAAAGTAATGTACACTTCACATGACAGTCTAAAAAGAATACATTGCTATGACTGCTAGGCTAGGACTTACCCTGTAGCCTTTCAGACTTCTGTGTTTGCAAAATACTTTTCCAGAATTTGAACATTACCCTCTTTCCTAGCACATATTCTCATAGACACAATTTCTGCAATTTACAGTAACAGGATAATATTACCCAGACTTTGCTATTAATTAGAATGTTGCTTAGTAGAAAAGGTACATGACAAGCAGATTTTCTAAATTACAGTTAGAAGCCCCATTTATACAATTTTCCTTGAAAAAGTTATGCATGCTTTTCCTCTGCCCATTAACTGTCATTCTTTCCATAAAGGCATGAAAGAAGTCAGGGTTTTTGTGTCACCTCTTTTAGCTGTCATGCTCACTTCTTTTGCAACAAAAGCAATTTAGGTGACTGTGCCTTACTAAAATTAGATGAACAAATAAGCATCTTTATAATCCCGAGATTCCTCATGAAAGCTTTCAGTAAAAGCCTTAGTATCTTCAATACTTACAATATTCAATGAAAAGCATCTATAGGAAATATCACTGCCCAGAATAACTCATTAACTACAAAAATATATAATCAGAAGAAACAGTACACCAGTACCTCTCAATTGTTTAAAGTAGTCTGTGTATAAACTGTAATCTATGTATAAAATGTGGGTGCATATTATGCAGCTGCTCAAAAACAAAATGGAGACTTGTCACCTCCAAGTTCAACTGGTATGGTGACTATGGACTTTCTATCCTGTGCATCTTTGTGGAATGATTTTCTTATATACATTATCAAAGGGTTCATAGTCTAATAAGTCTACAGCATAGAAGAAGAAAGAGGTCACAGAAAAACATTCACAGGGGCGCCTGGGTAGCTCAGGCCGTTAGCCCTGGGACTTCGGCTCAGATCACAATCTTGCAGTTCATGCATTGGAACCCCACATCGGGCTCTGTGCTGACAGCTCAGAGCCTGGAGCTTGCTTTAGATTCTGTGTGTCCCTCTCCCTCTCTCTGCCCCTCCCCACTCACACTCTCTCTGTGTCTCTCAAAAATAAACAAACATTAAAAAATGTGTTTAAAAAACCCATTGTATTAGATATTCTGTTCTGAAAAGCTCTGTATATTGAATTTTAAGTTAGTTCTCAATTCCCCAATATAAATTAAGACATATTAATTTTCCAGTGTATATCTTTAACAAGAATCATATGCATCTTATTTTCTCAAAATTTCTATCCAGTTATTTCAGTATTTTGTTATTTGAAGTGTTTTCTTTATACTGGATTCTTCTTTAAGAAGTCCTTTCCTATCCCGAGACAATAAAGATACTACCATATTCTTATTTCCCCATAGTTTTTAAAATTTTTACTGCTGATATTTAAATCTTAAATCCGTCTACAACTTGCTTCAATGTTTGGCATGTATTATATAATTAACTTTATGTTTTCTACATAAGGTGAGTGGCTTCCCCAAAGTCTTCTACTGATTGGTGGTTCAACCTCTATCATATGCTTTTCATTATCTTTTCTTTTTTTCAACAAATACTTAATAATCACTGTTAGAAGTCCTGGACATATAGCTAGGGTCAAAGTCCCTGCCCTAACCCTATATATTTTTTTTTTTTAATTTTATTTTTTCCAACGTTTATTTATTTTTGGGACAGAGAGAGACAGAGCATGAACGGGGGAGGGGCAGAGAGAGAGGGAGACACAGAATCGGAAACAGGCTCCAGGCTCTGAGCCATCAGCCCAGAGCCCGACGCGGGGCTCGAACTCCCGGACCGCGAGATCGTGACCTGGCTGAAGTCGGACGCTTAACCGACTGCGCCACCCAGGCGCCCCAAACCCTATATTTTTTATGATAATAATATAGTAATAATCAGCAATATTTTTCTAGCAGAAGGGTGAAACACTAATCAAATAAAAGAAGCTATGAGAATTAAAAGCTCAATAACAATATACAGGAAAGTAAGGGTATTTCTGAACTCTATATTTCTAAAATATAGTTTATTGATTTACCTCTTCTTCTGTATATAATTATTGCTATATTTATGCCAGACAAAATTCATGACATATAGGGCATCTACTCCATCTTTGAACCTCTTTTCAATTTGTTTTGGTATTTATTGATATTTATTCTTCCATATGAATTTACTATGAGTTTCATGAAATATAAAAATAAATATTTGGAATTCCATTTGAAATTGTATTAAGTTTATAGTTTATTCTGAGGAACATTAACATATTTTTAAGTTTTTCCATCTATGAACTTGACATATCTTCCTGTTTATCTAGATCCTTTAAAATTTACATCTAATAGTTTTGAAATCTTTTACAAAAATATCTCTTATTAGTTGCTACCTGAAGTTATTTCTACATTTTCTAGTTACTATTGCTCATGTGCCTAAACTATTTTATTTTTCAAAGAGATATCCTCTATCTGGTGAATTTTATGAACACTCTTACTAGTTCTGGTGATTTGTTAACTCAAATAGGATTTTTACCTGAGTGAGCACATGTCCTATTGTGGGTTGATAATTTAGGTATTAAGTTGAGCAGTAAAAATGAGACCAAGTTAATGATGTTTGTGTGCCTTATTGTGTCTCAGATGTTCCATTATGGCTCTTCAAATTTCTAAGTATTTCTTATGTCAGTTTTGATCATTTGTGGTTTCAAGTTATTTATCTACTTCATTTAGATTGTCAGATTTATAGGCAGAAATATTATGTTATCATTTTGATTGGTCTAGGATATTGAAGAGTGCCCTTTTTCTTTGTCTGATCTTGGTAATTTATCTTCACTCCCATTTTAAGTTGATCAGTCAAATTAAAGGTTTATAAACATTATTGATCTTTTTAATGTAACCACTTTGGTTTCATTGATTTTCTCCATTGATAGGCCATCTTCTATTTCATTGATCTCTGTTCTTATGTCTAATTCTTCCTTTGGGTATAATTTTCTCTTCTTTCTCTAGACATTTATAGTGGAGGCTTAGATTTCTGATTCTAGACTTTTCTTGTTTTCTAATATAAACTTTAAAAGCTGTAAGTATCCCTCTGGAAATGCTTCAGCTGCACCACACAAATTTTGATATATATATTTGTATATATATAATATATTATATTATAAGCTATATATAATATATATATAATATATATATAATATATATATGTATTATTAATAGAATTATTAACATGATTCTATTGTGATCCAATACTATAATGTGCATAATTTAATATTCTTTAAATTTACTGTGATTTCTTTTTTTTTTTTTAACGTTTATTTATTTTTGAGACAGAGAGAGACAGAGCATGAACAGGGGAGGCGCAGAGAGAGAGGGAGACATAGAATCTAAAACAGGCTCCAGGCTCTGAGCGGTCAGCACAGAGCCCAACACGGGGCTCGAACTCACTGACCGTGAGATCATGACCTGAGCCGAAGTCGGACGCTTAACCGACCGAGCCACCCAGGCGCCCCAAATTTACTGTGATTTCCGTTATGACCCATCATATTTGTCTCCATTGATAAAGTTCCATGTTCCTTGGGAAAGAATAAATGTTTATGTTTAGTGTAATTCTGGATGTGGTTGTGCAATTTAGTTGTAATATCTTGGTAAGTGTTTTTGTCTCATTCTTTGTTTTTTTCTCTTTTTCTGCCATCTTTTGGACGGAGTATTTCTAGCATTCATCTTATTATCTCTATTTGTTTATTTTATCTTTCTGGGTTTTTGTGTGTGGGGGGGGGTTCTCTAAGGCAGTGATACATATGAGAACATTCAATGATAATGGAAATGTTTTAAAATGCAAGTGTCCAGTTCAGGATTGTAATTTAATTTAATTAATTTAAATTAAATTTACATTCCTACGTGTAGCTAGTGACTATTGCATAGAGTGCAACTCCAGGGTTTATAAGTATGTATCTTTTAACTCATTATAGTCTCGCATAAAGTATATTATATACTTTACCTATCACTAAGACTCTTAAAATTGTATAAGTGCATTTTTCCCATGTCCCATGTGTTAGGGTTCTCTAGAAAAACAGAATCAATAGGAGATACACACATATACATGTGTGTTTATATATATATATATATATATATATATATATATACATTTATTATATTTGTATATATGATATAAAATTCTATATATATTTATTATATATACATATATATATTTTTAAGAGGGATTGGGAGTGAGCAGGGGAGGGGCAGAGAGAGAGAGGGAGAGAGAGAATCTTAAGTAGCCTCCATGCCTAGCCCTGAGCCTGACATGGGGCTCATTCGATCTCATAACCTTGAGATCATGACCTGAGTTGAAATCAAGAGTTGGATGTTTAACCAACTGAGCCAGCTAGGCACCCCTATTATATGTGCTTTTAATGTTAAGTATTCTTTTTATTGTATGATATAAATAGTTGCACTTCTAAATTTTAAGATGAATGCTTTAGATATATTCCACAATAAAAGCATTATAAAATATGCACAGTTTTTCTTGATTATTAATCTCAACAGTATGATTTTAAGGTAAATACACATATTTCCATATAGTAAAATACCTATAAAATGCACATATATGTACATATTGGGTTACTGTGATGTTTTGAATTCAATATTTATCAATTCTAAGTGCTAGAAAAATTTTGTTCCACTATGAATCTGTCAACACACTCTATATATATGAGAGAGATTTATATATTATGAGGAATTCACTCACACTGTTATGGAATCTAAGAAGTCTCACAATCTGCCATCTGCAAATTGGTGACCCAGGAAACGCAATGGTGTAATTCAGTCTGAGTCTGAAGGCAAGAAAAGAGGAGAGGAGATGAAATGTTCAGCTCAAGTAGAAAAGCAGGGGGAAAAAAAAAAAGAGGTGAATTCCTCTTTCCTTTTCCTTTTGTTCTATTCAGATCACCAATGGATCACATGATGCCCCTCCCCCACAGTGGGGAGAGCACTCTACCTAGACCGCTGATTCAAATGCTAATCTCATCCAGAAACAGCCTCACAGATATATCCAGAAATAATTTTTAATCTGGGCACCCTGTGGCCAATCAAACTGACACGTAGAATTAACTATCACATTCATCTTTTGTGCTATAATTTTAATTCATTTTATTTCCGCATATCTTTAAAAAGTCCACAATGCATCGGTGTTCTTTTTTGTAAAAAATATAAAATTATCGATTGTAGAAATTAATAGAAGAGAAAATATCGTTTATATTCACCCATAAATACTATTTCTGTTACTGGTGAATATTTTTGATTAGTTTGGAATTCTTGTTTTAGATTTTGTTTTTAGTATACTAATGCCTGTGTAGGGTTTGGTACAGGTTACAAGTATAGATGATACAGGTAGGGTGGATTTTAATAGAGACTTGAGTTTAGTCAAAAGTTTGACACATAGTCGTTTAAAGAAAGGGAGCTGTAGATAGAGGGGACATTTTGAATGGATATCTAGGGGAAGAATTGACTAGGCAAAGGAAAAACCTACAGCAAATAGCAGGGATGACAATTCACCTAAAATTGAATGAGTAAAGCAGTGTCAGAAGAGGAAGTCAGGGCACCGCAGGTCATTCAGAGACCTGTCAGCTTTTTTAAAACATTAGCTTTTATTCTGAGTGAAATGGGGAACTGTTTCAGACTTTAAAGCAAAGTTAAACACAGAACACAGACACAGAAACACATGAAATGATAAGTTTCAAAATAAATACTTGTTAACAAAAAACTGTTAAGGTCCGGGAATGGAAGGAAGGAGACCATTAGGACAAGAGATGATGGTGACTCAGACAAGGGTGATAGCAATGGACATAGTGAGCAGTGGTTAGATTTCGGATATACACTTAAGGATTTCCTGGTAGATTTTATGTGAGGTGTGGAAGGAGAGAAGCAAGTGGAAGGATGGAGTATCCATCAAGTCGGGCAAGATAAGAGAATAAGGAGTTTTGGGGAAATCAGATGATCAGTTTGGACATAATAAGTTTAAGATGTGTATTGACATCTTAGGAAATATGAAGTTAGCAGGTGATGTAAGTGTGGTGTTTGGGAGGGGAGTGTCTGATGGTATAAATGTACGTGTAACTCTATAAATTGTATTTAAGCTCTGAGGATGAATTCTGCCTTGGACTTTGGCATAGACAGAAAAGCAA
This sequence comes from Lynx canadensis, assembly GCF_007474595.2. Taxonomy (NCBI): domain Eukaryota; kingdom Metazoa; phylum Chordata; class Mammalia; order Carnivora; family Felidae; genus Lynx; species Lynx canadensis. Next base: position 37,382,416 of record NC_044303.2, read on the forward strand.
CGAATATCAAAGACCAATACTGGGAGCACTCTGACTTAAAAAGAAAAGTTAGTCGCAGCAAAGGAGTTTAAGGAGAGACCAGTGAGTTAGGAGTTCAACCACAAGCTGCAGCTTGGTCAAAAATAAGGACTGAGGGTTGACTCTGAGATTTGGCATCTAGGAAATGTATTTTGAAAAGGTGAAATTAATTAGAGCAATTTCAGAGAAACAGTAAGGGTGAAACCTGATTGGCATGGATTTAAGAGGGAATGAGAGGAAGGATGTTGTAAATCATAAGTGATGCCAACTCTGTAGGACTTTTGCTCAAACCAGGAGGAGAATTGGATTTGGAAAAGCTGAGGAATATGCTGTTAAGGTTTTTGTTTAAAGATGGGAAAAATATCAGCATTTTTAAATGTTCATTTATTTATTTTGAAAGAGAGAGAGAGAAAGAATAAGTGGGAAAGAGGCAGAGGGAAAAATACCAAGCAGGCTCCACACTCACAGCTCCAGACGCGGGGCTCGAACTCATGAACTGTGATATCATGACCTGAGCCAAAATCAAGATTTGGATGCTTAACCAACTGAGTCACCCAGGCACCCCAATATATCATCATTTTGAATGCTTTATGGGTAATGTTTATGGGCAAAAACATGATGGTGCAGGAAAGAGAAGAGTAATTGTCAGAGATATGTCTTCAAGTAGTGAAGAAGGAATGTGATCTAATGCACAAGTGGTGTACTTTGAGGGAGGTTTAAAAGCCCACACCTAAGCCTCTGTCCTAATTTGAATTCAGTTTGTTGGTTGGGATGGTGCCTCAGGGCAAAGTCCTTTGAATATTACAGTCTGTTCCTGTTGGACCCCATTCCCACAAGGTATTCTTTTTTTTTGGGGGGGGGTTTCTTGGCACTACTAATTTATAATAAGCACCTTTTAATTTTTTATCACCTTTTGTTTAAATCAGCTATAAGTAAATGTGTGATGAGAGGATTAAGTGAGACAATACCCAGTGGCTAGCCCATCTGACTAGACCCACCTATTCCACTCTGCCTGCCACCCTAGTAAGGTCTGGCATGAACTTGCATTACATTTACACTATGACTCTGGTGGACTTTTTAAAAACTGTTTTCTGACTTGCAGGAGAGGTAGGATATTAATCATCCATTCAAGAAAATGGGCACACTAAGAAAATTCTCCCCATGTCTATTCATGACGTGCTAACCAGACCTTCTTTAGAATAACTGCAAGTAATTTTTGCCAGAAATTTGCCTGTTTGTATTCTAGTTGCTTGGATTCTTAATCTTCCTATAATTCTTGAAGCACCTCCATGCTGAGTTGTGGATAATTCAGCAATAGCTTATGTATTTTCTTTTATCATACGTACATAAATTTTAAACACTGGAGAGGGATCCTTAAATCCTTAGTTCCCATTCCAATATATTCAGAATAATTTATATTTCCCTGTTAAATATAAAATAAATTAATTAAGCAAAATCTTGTCTCATTTTTATTCAAATTTGTGGCAATAAAGATTTCTGGTACATAATAATTTCATTCCATTTCCTTTCATCAAGCTTGCACAAGTGATATTCAAATAAACAGTGCTAAACCTTTGGAAAGTACCCACTCACACCTACAACGTTTTGGAGAAAGTGAAAATAAAGTGAAAATTCTAATTTTATATGAAAATGCTAGATTTTTTAGTATTGCTAATTTGATTCTACTTCCTGTAAAACTTCCTTATTAGTTATTACAGCTTCTAAGTGATGCGACTTTCAAAGTGTTTTCCTGGAACTTGATCTAGGCTGGATGATAAAGAACGGAAATTGTTTAGTATGACTATTCAAACGGGCTTTGGATGTTTTCATTTGGGTGGACTATGAAACCAAACAAACAATCTGTGGAAGAATATGCCAGAATTAAGGGGAAGGTGGTAGGTGCAGCACCAGTGCTTCCTCGATCTGCTCAAGGGATTTATAGAGCAGTCACAAATGCAATCACATTTTCTGCCTTCCCTTTCTTACACTAAGGCTAGCCATTGCCAGAGGTTGTTCCTTCGCCATGGTAACTGTTACCTTGGAGACTGCCAATATCATCCCTGATGGAACCTCCATCTGCTGGCACCGTCCCTCCAGTCTGAGCCTTCACAGGAGCTCACTTATGAGGGAGGAGATTTTGACTGGTGATCATTGAAAACTCTTTTAGGGAATGTTAAGTAGAATACAACCAGGTGATCCTAGTACCTAAAATCTAGATTCACATGTTCCAGTTATTTTTCATTATTTTTCTTACTAGGAGATTTGGGGGTTTAGTTTTATTTTGCAAATACATGTATCTAAGCTTCGTACCTGGTATATCGGGGTTTGCTGTTGTTGGGCTGAGGATTTTTTTTTACTTTGAAACAACCCATATATTGTTCTAGAGTATGTTAGAGGTATAAACAACTGAATAATGTCGTTGGTTATACTTAATAACTTTCTAGAGCAATATTCCTTAAACTGTCTCTCATAAAGTACTAGGTACCCCCATTCATTACAAATAAAAACTTTTGTAAAATGCAATATTATATATATCATATATATTTATGTTATATATATTTATACATAATATATAATTATATTCTATAATATATATATAATTACTAGAAAAATGAAAAAAGGCATAGAGAATATAAACACTATTTTTACTGTTAAATTCAACAAATATGCAATTGCTTTGACATATTGCTCTAAAGTTTCTGAACACTTTTAATTAATGTACTATCTCCTCTTAAACTATTGTTCAACAGGTCAGGGATGAAAACTGGTCTTCTGGCCTTACTATGGTTAGTCTTGATCTAAATGTGTGTTTACTTATCCATCAAATAGATAGACTATTACTGTTCCTCCCTATTCAGGGGCTCAAAGAGATAATAGTAAGCTAGAGAGAGATGTGAAGCCTTTAAGATAAAAATAGGTATTCATCTTTGCATTTCTTCAATGACTAGCAAAGTGACAAGTATATGGAATGAAACAGGCACTGTTTTTGAAATTTAAATTAGAAACGTTCAAGGGTATTCTGGTGCATTTTGTTTATCTGTGTAAAGAATTTTCAGTGATTTTTTTTCCAAACTGTCAGATGTCACACTGGAGTTCTGCCATCAACATGTAACACTCAGCAAGCTAGCGATGACAATCCAAGATGTTAACCACAAAGCAGACCTGACTGGCATAAAAATATTGACCTCCCAGTATACTTTCTAAGAAGAATGAATAGAATTACCCCTGAACTGCTGTGTTATATCATCCATAGTTAGTTGAGTGGAAGGCAGGGAAATAAAAAAAATTTTTTAATTATTTTTTTAGAGGAGGAAAGCTATAATTTCTTTTTACATAAGAAGAAAATAGAGCTTTATTTAATGAAAATTAATGCAAGGAAATGCTGAATTCGTCTATCATTCTGAATGAAAATTTAAAAGCTTTTCAAATCAAAGAAACCTATAGAAGGCTGAAATATAGGTAGTGATTTAATTTTTGATCCTCAAAAATGCTAAAATAGAAATATGACTTAAAAAATGAATTTAAGTGTTTTTACATTTGAAAAAATAGCCTAGAGATTTATTAATTTTTATTAAATAATAAAATAAAAATTTTTATTTATTTTTGAGAGAGAGAGCGCAAGCAGGGAAGAGGGCAGAAGAGGGAGACACAGAATCTGAAGCAGACTCCAGGCTCTCAGCTGTCAGCACAGAGCCTGACACAGGAATCAAAACCACGGACTGTGAGACCATGACCTGAGCTGAAGTTGGATGCTCAACAGACTGAGCCAATAACCCAGAAATTGAAAAGATTTCATTCCTACACCAAATTTGTATAATTTTATTAGAGCAGAATTCAAATCACAATATAAATCTCCTGATAGGAAACTTCATGTATTTTTGTAAATTACATTTAAAAATTAAAAATTTATCAATGAAAATATGTAAAATAATTTTTAAAATTCAAAATTATTTTTAAATTGATTGAACACCTGATATTTCTCATCAGGAAAAATGTGGCAAAAATCATTATGTGCATATTAATGAAGCAAAAATATTCAGGTTAAAAGTTTTACTGATTTCATTAGCATGGAATAAAGGGCAGTCATATTGCAGTAAACATTCTAATATGTGAAATATGTATACGAGGAAATGGTGAGGAAGAAGGTTTGAATAATGAGAGGAAGAACAAATATAAAAAAAAAAAACAAAATACTTGCAAATCACATACCTGATAAAAATTAAAAATGTATCTAAAAAATACACAAGGAACTCATACAAACTAATAGCAAAAAAAAAAAGACCAAAAACCTGATTAAAACATCAACAAAGACTTAAATACACATTTCTCCAAAGAAAACATCAAGTGGCTAACAATTTGAAAAGGTGGTCAACATCATTAATCATCAGGGAAATAAATGCAAATCAAAATCATAAGGAGATATTAGATCACACTTATTAGGATGGTTAGTGTTGAAAAAAACAAAAGATAACTGTGTTGGTAAAGATTTGGAGAAATTGGAACCCTTATATGCTGTGAGGATGTAAATCAACGCAGCCCCTATGGAAAATGGCATGGAGCTTCCTCAAAAAATTAAAAATAGAACTATCATGTGACCCCGCAATCCCACATTTGAATACATATGTAATGGAAGTGAAATCAGAATCTCTAAGAAATATCAGTACTCCCATGTTCAGTGCAGCATTATTCGTAACAGCTAAGCAATCTAAATTTCCAATGACGGGCAAATAAAGAAAAGGTGATATGAAATGTTATTTAGCCATAAAGAAAAAGGAAGTCCTGCTATATGCCACAACCTGGAGGAGCCTGGAGGTCATTATGAAAACTGAAAGAAGCTAAATACAGCAGGATACTACATGATACCTCTTAGATGAGGAATCCAAAACAGTCCAATTCATAGAAACAGAGAGTAAAATGGTAGCTGTCAGGTGCTGAAGGGTGGGGAACAAAGAGTGGCTTTAGTCAAAGGGTACAAAGTTTCACTTATGCAAATGGAAAAGGCCTAGAAATTTACTGTTATACCATAATGCTTAGAGTTAACTATACTGAATTGTAGGGGCACCTGGGTGGCTCAGTTGGTTAAGCATCTGACTCTCGATATTGGCTCAGGTCATGATCTCATGGTTTGTGAGATTGAGCCCCCTGTTGGTCTCTGTGCTGACAGCATGAAGCCTGCTTGGGATTCTCTCGTTACGTCTCCTGTTGCTCCTCCCCCCCCAATAAATAAACATTAAAAAAACAAAATAAACAATTAGCAGGTGCCTGAATTACTCAGTTGGTTAAGTGTCTGGCTTCAGCCCAGTTGGTGATCTCATGGTTCAGTTCCTGAGTTTGAGCCCTGCATTGGGCTCCCTGCTGTCAGCACAGAGCCCACTTCAGGTCCTCTGATCCCCTCCCCACCTCCCCCACTTGTGCTTTCTCCCTCTCGCTCAAAAATAAATAAACATCAATAAATAAATAAATTGTTAAAAAAAAACCAACTATATCGAATTGTATACTTAAAATTTTGCTAAGTGGGTAGATCTTAGGTTAAGGTTCTTTTTTTTTTTTTTTAAGTTTATTTTTGAGAGCGAAAGCGGGAGCATGGGGGAGGGAGGGACAGAGAGAGACCAAGAGAGAGAGAATCCCAAGCAGGTTCTGCTTTGTCAGCAAGCAGCTCAATGTGGGGCTCCATCCCATGAACCAGGAGATCATGACCTGAGCCAAAACCAAGTGTCAGAGGTTTAACTGACTGAGCCACCCAGGTACCCCAAGGGGTCTTACAAAATAGTATAGTGATAATAACTAAGAAGTTGGAAGGAAACTTTTGGAGGTGATAGATATGTTTATGGCATGGATTGTAATAATGGTTTCATGGATATATACTTATCTCCAAACTCATTAAGTTTTATACATTAAATATGTACAGCTTTGTATGATAATCCTATGTATGTATAGCAATCATACCTCTATAAAGTAGTTAAAAAAGGAAGGGAGGGTTTGACATTAGTGTTTCTATTTCTTCTGATATTTCCTTGAATTATATTTCATCATAAGTTAAGATATGCTTAGCAAGAATAATTTTTATATGAATAAAATGATATTTATGGAAAGCCTGCTTTCCATAAGACCTGATGTCAGTCCTTCTGGTAGCAAAAATGGGTAATTGTCAACTTATCCTTTCACACTATCAAAGACTACATGTAGCTTCTAGTTGGCCTGTTAATAATGTGTTTGAAAAAGCCTTTTGAATGTTGGAGAATTTAGTGTTAATCTTTGGGCTACTCAGTATTTATAGCTGAAAATGTTTTCTCCAAGTTAAATATTAGAGATACATACGTTTTGTAGAAGTGTGCCTACTTTCTGACCTTCTAAAATTTTTTAGTCTGTATCTTAATAAAATCTCTTCACCAACATTGTTTAAAGCTATATAAGCATGACATATTGAAGAAAAAATTTTCATACATATTAGGTATTTTTAACAGGTTCAAAGTTTTTAAACATTTGTCCTCAAATGGAGGCAGTACAATTTTGAAAGCATTAAAAAAAGCCATCAAGTTCAAATATAGGTGTCAACATTATATGGGATTTTTAAAGGCATTTTATTTTTTTTTAATTTATTTTAAATGTTTATTTATTTACTTTTGAGAGAGAGAGAACAGAAGTGGGAGAGGGACAGAGAGAGAGAGAGAGAGAGAGAGAGAGGGAGACACAGAATCTGAAGCAGGCTTCAAGCTCTAAGCTGTCAGCACGGAGCCTGATGCAGGGCTAGAACTCATGAACTGTGAGATCATGACCTGAGCTAAGTCGGACACTTAACCGACGGAGCCACCCAGGTGCCCCTAAAGGCATTTTAATATTTGATGTAATAAAAGGAAGAACTAAGGCTTAATAGAATAAGATTCTGTAGAGCACCTTCCTTATCTGAATAAAAGAATCTGGGCTTGAGACTTCAATGTGACACTTAGGAGATTCCCTAATTCAAAATTTTATGAAATCAACAAAAAGATTGTTTTTAATATAAACAACATTACTATGGAATTTTTATTATACTTTTTTTTTTACTATAGAACTTACTTAAAAGCATACGATGTAATCTTTAAAAGATGTAGAGTTTGCTTCAGGAACTATTTTCTGTCTACTACCTTTAGAGAAAAACAAAAATATACCTACCTGAAAATTCATTTTATTTTCTGACCTCAATTTTTCTTTTCACTTGTTTTGCTTAGCAGCTGTTTTTCTTCATGTCTTGTACATCTGTTTGGCAAAAAGATATTTTTATCAATGCCAAGTTCCACATTGTCGATTTCTGTTGAACCATGTGTTCATAGTTGAAGTACATAAGTATTTTTGGCATTTTTGCTAATAAAGCAAGTTTGATTTTGGTAATGGTCCTCACAAAATGGCAAACGTTCTTTATTGTTAGAGGATGATTTTGTTAATATGACTGTGTTCCTGGCTTTACCCTCAATTTGGTAATTATCTCATCCATGCAGTGTCACTTATTTCAGAATGTTGAGTGTGTCTTCCTCTTGTCTTCAAAGGGAGGGTAGCTTCCTGATAGGGAAGAAAGCCTCATTTAACGAAATGCAAAGGTTAGGAAGCATTCCATTCAACATCATCAAGCATGTCCTAGCTACACCATTAGATATTTATTCCTTTGACTGTGGTAGCTCATGATTGTTATTATTTTATAGCTAGTTTATACTCAGATTTATGTAGTAGATCTAATGATACAGGAAAATATATTTAAATGAAGTTTTGTATATTGGACAGATATATTACAGGATACTTACATTGCTAAATATTTTAGATTAGTATCTTTCCCATTTTATTTAGATCAGCATATTAATATCTTTATTACAAAAGTACAAATTAAAGTTCAGGAATCTATTATGAAGAGTTTATTATGTTAACATATTAGTTTTCTATTGGCGATATAACAAATTTCACAACTTATGTGGCTTGAAATAACACCCGTTTGTTATCTCAGTTCATGGGGCACAAAACAAGGGTAGACAGCAACAAGCTGGGTCCTCTGCTTGCCGTTTCACAAGGATGAAATCAAAGTGTTAAGAGAGCTGTGTTCTTTTTGGGAAGCTTTGGGGCTGCATCTGCGTCCAAATTCATTGAGATTATGGTCCAAATTCAGCTCCTTGCAGTTGTAGGACTGAAGTTTGAATTCTTTGAGGTCTATAAGCTAGAAGCCTTTCTCAGATTCTTAAGGCATTCCTCATCATATTGCCTCATCCATTTTCAAACCAAAATTGGTGGATTGAGTCCTTCTCACTCTTTACATTAAATCTTTCTGACTTCTCTTGCTACCTCTTTCTGACCCCAGTCAAAAAAGTTCTCTGCTTTTAAAGACTTAATGTGATTAGATTGGGCCAGCCTGAATGATGGGTAATGCAGAATAATCTCCCTATTTTAAAGTATGTAAACTTGGGGTGTGTGGGTGCCTCATTGGTTGAGCGTCCGACTTCGGCTCAGGTCATGATCTCGAGGTTCGTGAGTTCAAGCCCTGCGTCAGGCTCTGTGCTGGCAGCTCTGAGCCTGGAGCCTGCTTCAGATTCTGTGTCCCCCTCTCTCTCCGCCCCACCCCTGCTTGTGCTCTGTCTCTCTGTGTCTTTCAAAAATGAATAAACATAAAAAAAAATTTTAAGTATGTAAACTTAACTACATTTGCAAAATCCTTTTTACCATGTAACACTACATATTCATAGGTTCCAGGGATCAGCATGTAGACATTTTTCAGTCATTCTGTCTACTACACTTAGTACATATCTTAGCTGAAATTTTATCCAGATTTTAGTGACTTGACTTTATTCTTAATATTAAATGGATGCTTTCCTAAATTTTAAGGGACCTCTAATATTGTCCATTATCCTGAATTAACTGATTCTTTGCCTTAAACTTTTGAAATTGACCAGAGTGAAAATGTTACAAAATGACTTTGGGGCTAGTTATATTTATCTACCTATTTTCATTCTCCTTGGCTCACCACAATGATTCAAGCAAATTATCCTTGTACTGAAACAGTACAAGAGGCCAGTTGGATAAATGCATGAGGGAAAAAAAAAGATGAAATGGAAATAGAATCCCAATTTTACCATGTCTTACCACCTTAAATTTAGAGTAAAAAAAAAAAAAAAAAAGAAATTACTTTAAGACATTGCCTTCCATTAAGGATAGACATCATTCACAATGGAGATAATGTTAATTGTTCATCCTCGATCTTGGATTGGTTTTGTTATCTTCATCATTACATTTAGAACCACGGCAATAAAATTGAGTCTCAAGTTCCACCTTTCTAGACTTGATGGAATAAAGCAGTAGCCCCAATGGCTGAGTTAGTTCAACCATTTTATGGTGTTCTACTGTGCTGTAGCACTTGTAGGTAAGATGGAATTTTCCTATTTAAATTGTAAATTAGGGATACTTATTTATTTAGCTCTTTTGGCTTTTTTCTTCCTGAGAGACACTCACAGAAGGAATAGTCCATCACTTTATTAAAATTAATATTGAACCCAGGAAAAGAAGGTTAATAATTAGAATATGCTTTGGCTAAATCTTTTTAATCAATAGAAGATTATATTTTATTTATTTATTATTTTTTTTAAGTTTATTTATTTTGAGGAGGCAGAAGGGCAGAGAGAGAGGGAGAGAGAGAATCCCAAGCAGGTTTGTGCTGTCAGCACAGAGCCCATGCGGGGCTCGATCCCACGAACTGTGAGATCATGACCTAAGCCGAAATCAAGAGTCAGATGCTCAGCTGACTGAGCTATCCAGGTTCCCCTATTTTATTTATTTTCTATATTAGAATGAAAATATATACATCTTTGAATCCCCCATGTTAATATTGATATTTTAAGAGATGACTGTAACAGTGTTCTGCAGAGGTGTATTTCAGTTTATAGCAGTCACTTTTTTTATACTTAAGCTTCCAAATTAAGATAAACTTTAACAACTATTTCAGATATAAAGTATGGCTTTCAGTGAAAGAACATTTGCTTAATCTATAATAATCATGGCATCAATAAAAAATTGGCAAAGAATTTTCTTTTGTTAGTCATTGGAGTTAAATCACTCTGTATTTCAGGAAGTGATCTCTATGCTATGCTGTTTATGTGTTTACTTTCTGATATTAATATACTTTAATATATTCTTCTAAGATCTTTTTGCTATACTATGATTTCACTTTTGATATATACTACATATATATCAAAATATATATAGTTCACATGTTTATGTCAACATGCTTATCTATAATACTTTTCAAAATGACTGAAATCTTTGCTGTCACCACCCTGTCCCCATACTGATATTTTCAAACTTCAGGAGTTCCAGCAGAATACTTTATCTAGAAGCAAGAATCTTGAGTTGAATGTCTTTAAGGTTGATCAAAATGGAAATATCACAGTGGTCTATTTGTATCTTGTCCCTTGAACATGACAGATATCTCAGTAGTGAATCATCTTGGTTTACATATATGGTTTTTAATTTACACAACAAAAACTAGGAAAGTCAATGTAACTGAGAATTTTGACAAAGTACTTTTTTTTCCTCTCAAAAATTTTGATCTAGTATCTGTTATTTAAGCACTAGGAATCTAACTTTGAGCTATTGGACATTTTAAAAAATAAGAACCTTCTATGAATGCACAAATGTATTTTTTTCATAAGTTAGGATAAACTTTGTCTGAAATTTTGGGTTTCTTTTACTTTGGATGGTTTTGACAGACAACTATGGCTTCATTGGAGATATGAGTGATTAAGCTGACACATTAAGGATAAATACTTATTATTTTAGTGAAGGAAGTTGGGGATGAATATTTTATAAAGAAGTAGTAGCTCTTTCAAAGAGTAGATGGTGAGAAAAGTAGAGCAGTTTTTCAAAAACTTAGATACATTCAGTAAAGCTATATTGAAAAAAAATAAGAAAAGGTAATTTGTGGCAGAGTGAGCCTGAAAATTTAAGTAGACACCAGGAAAAGGAAATTTTATTTTGACTGACCTAAAACCTATGATATGCTATGAATGAATTCTGTCACATATTAAAATGGAATCTGGAAGAAGAAGAGAAAGAAGCTAGAAGTAAAATATTTGAAAACATGTCAAATTTCTCAAATGAGAAAAAATCATTACTTATACATCCAAGAAGCTCAAGTAGGATAGTCACACAAAACACACATACACATATATACTTTTTAATTTTACACACACACACACACACACACACACACACACACACACTATTATCTATCAAGTTGATGATAGCAAAGTATAAAGACAAAATTATGGAAGAACCAAAAGAAAAGCAACACATCCCTTATTGGGAAACAACAGCATGATAAACATCTGATTATGACCAAAAAAAAAAAAAAAGTATGAAGACAATTGAATGACAAATTGAAAGGAAAATAACAAGCAAAACAAACAAATGAACAAAGCTGCTATCAAAGGATTCTATATCCAGTGAAACTATCCTTCAGAAATAAAATTAAATTAATACATTTAAAGATAAATAAAAATGGAAATAATCCAGTTTTATCAGCCTTGTATTATACGAACTATGAAAGTCAGAAGTAAAGTAGATGGTAACAGTGATCTATGGGAAGGAAAGAACAACCCCAGAAGTTATAATTTGTTAGTACACGCACACACACAAACCTACACACAAGCACATGCACAAGCACGTGTATATATGCATGTTTTCTTCTATTAATTTCTTTAAATGACATGTTTGTTTAAAAATAAGAATATAAAAATCTTGTTGGATATATAACAAATAAGTAGACATAATACACATGCCAATATTAGCAAATAAGGTGTTAAAGGGAATTGAGCTCTATTAGTAAAAATTTTCTGTATCTACCAGATTTAAATCAGGATTAACCTGAAATATGTTGCAATAAATTAAAGATGTGTAATACAATTCCTAGAGAAATCACTGAAACACACTGACGTGCAATCTTTTTTTAAAAAAAATCTTTTATTTTAATTCCAGTTAGTTAACATACTATTAGTATCAGCTGTACAATGTAGTGATTCAACGATTCTATACATTACCTAGTGCTCAGCTCATGACAACTGCACTGTGGGTTCGGCTCTCGGCTTTGTCCAGCAAAGGCAGGGATGGCAGTAAATATTACTCAAGACTCCATGCAAGTCAAGGGAGGTGAGAAGGGAGTCTAAGGGAGGTCTCCCTGAGCTGCTCTCAAGCTCCTCTATTTGTTGAACATACATTTAGGGTAACATCGCGCAATATTCAGTGGGCTACGTGCCAGTATTCAGTGGGCTACGTGCATAGATGAGTGCAGAAAAACGAGACAGGGTAAAATATTCCATGCGATAACATGGTCTAAGGAATTTCTGAGCATAGGCAGGACCTAACCCCTAGATATACATTAACTAGATAAGCAAAGCCCCCTAGGTATACATTAACTAGGCAAGTGAACCATGACTACTGTTTTCAGCAAGACCAGAAAGCAGTTTTCTGCTTTGCAATGTGTTCTCTATAATCTCCTAACCCAGGATATAGCTATTTGATTTCCCTCACTGGAGTCCTTACTGTCCATCACCTACTTAACCCATCCACCCACATACCTCCCCTTTGGTAACAGTTGTTACCAGTTTGGCAAACAGTTTGTTCTTTATAATCAAGAATCTGTTTCTTGATTTGTCTCTCTCCTCTTGTCTGTCTCTTTTCCCTTTGCTCATTTGTTTTGTTTCTTAAATTCCACATATGAGTGAAATCATATGGTATTTGTCTTTCTCTGACTTACTTTGCTTAGCATTATACTCTCTATCTCTATCCATGTCCTAGAAAATGGCAAGGTTTCATTCTTTTTATGATGGATGCTTGGGCTGTTTCCATAATTTGGCTATTGTAAATAACGCTGCTATAAGCATAGTGGTGCATATATCCCTTTGAGTTAGTGTTTTTATATTCTCTGGGTAAATACCCAGTAGTGTGATTGTTGCATCACAGGGTAGTTCTATTTTTAATTTTTTTTAAAAGTGTTTGTTTATTTTGAGAGAGAGAGAGAGGGTACATGTGCATGAACACATGTGAGCTATTAAGGGAGAGGCAGAGAGAGAGGGGAGAATCCTAAGCAGTCTGCACACTGTCAGCACAGAGCCCAATGCAGAGCTAAATCCCATGAACCAGGAGATCATGACCTGAGCCGAAGTCAAGTTTCAGATGCTTAATGGACTAAGCCACCCAGGCGTCCCTATTTTTAACTATATGAGGAATCTCCATACTGTTTTCCATAGCGAGTGCACCAGTTTGCATTCCCACCAATGATGTACAAAGGTTCCTTTTTCTGCACATCTTTGTCAACATCTGTTGCTTCTCGTGTTGTTGATTTTAGCCATTCTGACGGGTGTGAGGTATCTCGTACTTTTGATTTGTGTTTCCCTGATGATCAGTGATGTTGGGCATCTTTTCATGTGTCTATTGGACATCTGGAGGTCTTCTTTTCAGGAATGTCTGTTCATGTCTTCTGCCCACTTTTAATCAGATTATTCATTTTTTAGGTGTTGAATTGTATCTGTTATATTTTGGATACCAATCCTTTATCGGAGATGTTATTTGCAAATATCTTCTCCCATTCCATAGGTTACCTTTTAATTTAGTTGATTGTTTAGTTCACTGTGTAGAAGCTTTTTATTTTGATGTAGTCCCAACAATTTATTTTTGCTATTGTTTCCGTTGCTTCAGGAGACATATCTAGAAAACAGTTTATGGCCTATGTCAAAGAAGTTACTGCCTGTGTTTTCTTCTAGGATTTTTTATGGTTTCAGGTCTCACTTTTAGATCTTTAATCCATTTTGAATTTATTTTTGTGTTTGTGTAAGGAGGTGGTCCAGCTTCATTCTTCTCCATGTCACTGTCCAGTTTTCCTACCCCATTTTTTTTGAAGAGATTGTTTCCCCCCCCCCCATTGGATATTCTTTCCTGCTTTGTCAAAGATGAATCGGCCATGTTATGGATTTATTTCTGGATTTTCTGTTCTGCTCCATTGATCTATGTGTCTATTCTTGTGCCAGTAGTGTTTTGATTAATACAGCTTTGTAATATAACTTGAAGAGTAGAATTATGTTGCCTCCAGCTTTGCTTTTCTTTTTCAAGATTGCCTTAGTTATTTGAGGTCTTTTGTGATTCCATATAAATTTTGAGATTGTTCTAGTTCTGTGAAAAATGTTGGTATTTTGATGAGGATTGCATTAAATGTGTGGATCGCATTGTGTAGTATAGACATTTTAACAATATTTGTTCTTCTGATCCGTGAGTGTGGAGGGTCTTTCCATTTCTTTGGGTTGTCTTCAATATTTTTCATCATTGTTTTATAGTTTTCAGAGTATAGGTCTTGCACCTGTTTGGCTGAGTTTATTCCTAGGTATCTTATTATTTTTGGTGCAAGAGTTTTCTTAATTTCTCTTTCTGCTGTTTGATGATTATTTATTATTATACTGCAACAGATTTCCATATATTGATTTTGCACCCTGAGATTTTACTGAATTTATCAGTTCTAGCAGTTTTTTTGGTGGAGTCTTTTGGGTTTTCTGTATGTAGTACCACGTCATCTGTAAATAGTGAAGGTTTAACTTTTTCCTTATCAATTTGGATGCTTTTAAGGTCTTTTTTGTTGTTTGATTGCTCTGACTAGGACTTCCAGTACTATGTTGAATAAAATTGGTGACAGAGGACATCCTTGTCTTTTTCCTGACCTTAGGGGAAAATCTCTCAGTTTTTTTAGGAGGATGTTAGTAATGCACTTTTTGTAAACAGTCTTTATTATGTTGAAGTATGCTCCCTTTGTCAGATGCTTTTTCTTCATCTTTTGAGGGGATCATATGGTTCTTATCCTTTCTGTTATTGATATGATGTATCACATTGATTGAAATGCGAATATTCAACCACCCTTGCAATCTAGGAATAAATCCCTCTTGATCATGGTGAATATTTTTAATTAATTAATTAATTAAACTTATTTATTTTGAGAGAGAGTGTCATCAGGGCAGGGCAGAGAGGGAGGGAGACAGAGAGAATCCCAAACAGGCTCCACACTGTCAGTATGGACCCCGTTGTGGGGCTCGAAATCAAACTGTGACCTCATGACCTGAGCTGAAACTAAGAGTCAGATGCCTAACCAACTAAGCCACCCAGGTGATCCAAAGAACGATTTTTTAAATGTATTGTTGGATTTGGTTTACTATTATTTATGGAGGATTTTTGCTTCTATAGTCATCAGAGATATGGGCATGTAGGTCTCTTTTATTGATGTCTTTGTCTGGTTTTGCTATCAGGGTAATGCTGTCCTCATGGAATGAATTTGGAAGTTTACTTTTCTTTTCTATTTTTTTTGGAATAGTTTCCGAAGAATAGGTTAATTCTTTAAATGTTCAGTAGAATTTTCCTGTGAAGCCATCTGTTCCTAGACCTTTGTTTTTTGGGGAGTCTTTTGTTTACTGATTCCATTTCTTTACTGGTTATTAGTATGTTTGAAATTTCTATTCCTGTTTCAATGTTGGTAGTATATATGTTTCTAGGAAGTTTCAATGTTGGTAGTATATATGTTTCTAGGAATTTATACAGTGTTTTTAAATTGTTCAACTTATTGGCATATTGTTTTTCATAATATTCTCTTATAAAAATTTTGTTTTAACATTTATTCAGTTTTGAGAGGCAGAGACAGAGTGTGAGCCAGGGAGGGTCAGAGAGAGAGAGAGAAAGAGAGACAGAATCTGAAGCAGGCTCCAGACTCTGGGCTGTCAATGCAGAGCCTGACACAGGGCTTGAACTCATGAACCATGAGATCATGACCTGAGCTGAAGTCAGCTGCTTAACCAACTGAGCCACCTAGGCACCCCTTTAATATTCTCTTATAACAGTTTGTATTTCTATGGTTTTGGTTGTTATTTCTCCTCTATCATTTGTGATTTTGTGTTTGAATCCTTTCTCTTTTTTTTTTTTTTTTTTTTTTTTTTTTTTGCTTGATAAGTCTGAGTAGGGGTTATCAATTTTATTGAAAAAATTTTAGAGCAAATCTTTTTATTTTAGAGAGAGAGGGGGAAAGGGGCAGAGGGAGGGAGAGAGAATCTTAAGTAGGCTCCTTGCTGAGCATGGAGCCTGATACAGGACTCAATCTCACAACCCTGAGATCATGACCTGAGCCGAAATCAAGAGTTGGATGCTCAACAGAGTGAGCTACTCAGATGCCACGATTTTATTGATTTTTTTTAAAAGACCCTGCTCCTGGTTTCACTGATGTGTTCTATTGGTTGGTTGTTTGTTTTAGTTTCTATTTCATTTCTTTCTGATGTATTCTTTATCATTCCCTTCCTTCTGCTGGTTTTAGGTTTTGTTTGCTGTTCTTTTTTCTAGATGATTTAGGTGTAAGGTTAGGTTATTTGAGATTTTTCCAGACTCTTGAGGTAGGTTTGTATTGCTACTTCCCTTTTAGAACTGCTTTTCTGCGTCCCAATGGTTTTGGAATGTTGTGTTTTCATTTTCACTCATTTCCATGGACTTTTTAATTTATTCTTTTATTTCCTGGTTGATCCATTCATTGTTTAGTAGCATGTTATTTAACCTCCATGTGTTTATGGTCTTTACAGATTTTTTCTTTTGTTTTGTTTTTTTTGTGCTTGACTTTTAGTTTCATAGCATTGTGGTCAGAAAAGATGCATGGTATGAATTTCATCTTGATTTTGTTGAGGCTTATTTTGTGGGCTAGTATGTGATCTCTTCTGGAGAATATTCCATGTGCACTTAAAAAGAATGTATATTCTTCTCTTTTACAATTAAATGTTCTGTATATGTCTGTTAAATCCATCTGTTCCAGTGTGTCATTAAAAACCTTTGTTTCTTTGTTCATTTTCTCTTTATATGATCTTAAGTTGGGTTTTAAAGTCCCCTACTATTATTGTATTATCAATTAGTTCCTTCCTGTTTTTTATTAACTCTTTTATGTATTTGGGTGCTTTATGTTGGGTGCATAAATACTTACAATTGTCATATATTCTTATTGCATTTCCCCCTTTATTATTATGTAGTGTCCTTCTTTGGACATTTGTTTCTTCTTGTTTTCAAGTCTATTTTGTCCAATATAAGTGTTGCTAATTTGGTTTTCTTTTGACATCTATTTGCATGATAAATTTTTTTATAACCCCTCACTTTCAGGCTGCGGGTATCTTTAGGTCTAAAATGGGTATTTTGTAGGAAACATAAATGATTGTTATTTTTGTTATCCATTCTAACATCCTATGTCTTTTTATTGGAGTGTTTTGTCCATTTACATTCAAAGTAACTATTGATAGAAATGTATTTAGTGCCATTTTATTACTTGTCTTGTTTCTGGATCTTTTCTTGTCTTTTATGGTTTGCTGATTTTATTTAGTGATATATTTGGGATTTCTTTCTCTTTATTCTTTACACTTTATTTGTGGCTTTTGATATAAACCAAACATTAGGTTTGTGTCTAACTTCTTCTGCATATAGCAGTTTATATTAAGTTCATGGTTGTTTACATTTAAATTCATTCCTTACTCCTCTCCTGTCCACATTTTAGGTATATGTTGTCAAAACTGCATCCTTTTATTTTGTGAATTCTTTGACTGCTTTTTTAAAGAAATATTAATTTTTACTCCTTTTGTGTTTCCTACTTGCATACTTTCACGTTTGGTTCTTCCTTTCCACTCACAGTCTCTTTTAATATTTCTTGCTTGTCTGGTTGAGTGGTTATGAACTTCTTTAGTTGTGATTTCACTGGGAAACTCTTTGTCTCTCCCTCTATTTTGAATGATAACCTTGCTGGATAGAGTATTCTGGGCTGCAAATTTTTCTTATTCAGCACTTTGTATAGGTCATGGCATTCCTTTCTGGCTTGGAAATTTTCTGCTGAAAAATCCGCTGGTAGCAGGGTTTTCCCTTATATGTTATTGACTTATTTTGTCGTGAGGCCTTACATTTTTTTTATCACTGTATTTTGCCAGTTTAATTACAACTTGGTTGGATCTGCTTTTATTGATTTCTTGGGTGTTCTCTGTGCCTTGTAAATCTGCATATATGTTTCCTTACCCAGATTAGGAAAGTTTTCAGCTATTATTTTCCACAAATAAATTTCCTGGCCCTTTTTCTCTCTCTTCTCCTTTTTCTGGGACTCCTGTAATACAGATATTATTACGTTTGATGGAGTCACTGAATTCCCTAAATCCATTCTCATTTTGCATAGTTCTTTTCTCTCTTTTGTTCTGCTTGATTACTTTCCATCACTGTGTCTTCTAGTCTTAATTCCTTCCTCTGTTTCTTCCAGCCTGCTGTTCATTCCATTAAGAGTGTTTCTCACTTCATTTATTGAGCCCTTTTCTCTGCTGTGTTACTTCTTATCTTTGTGTTAAAGGTTTCACTCATGTCTTCCACCATTTTCTTAAGTTCAGTGAGTATCCTTATGATTATTTGCTTTAAATTCTCCATCAGATATGTTAATTATATCTATTCACTTAGATCTCTGGCCATGGCCTTGTCCTATTCTTTCATTTGGGATAAATTTGCCTTCTCATTTTATCTAAGTCTCCATGCCTGATTTTCTGTGTTAGGAAAGTTAGTTTTATTTCCTGTTCTTGAGGGTAATGGCCTTATGAAGAAGTGGTCCTATAATGACCTGTTGTGTAGTGTCCTCTGTTCTCTGTGACCTGGGGCCAAGAGTTTCTTCAATGTGTTTTGTGTGTGCTCTGCTGTTTTCTGTTGGTTGCTTTATTTTTAGACCAGTCATCTTCGTAGGTTATTGTGGCCAGTGTTTTGTCCCTGGCTTGAATGTGGTGCTTTTTAACTAGGATTGCTTTGGTCTGCTTGCTACAAGAACCTATCACCACTGCTGTTGGAACTAAGACTCTGCAAAACCCATGATTAGGGAGACATGTTGAGAGCAGAAGTTTGGGCTGGTCTTCTGTGGGAAGTCACCTGCAGTTCTAGGAAGGAATCAAGCAAGACTTGGAAGGCCAGTTCCACTGGAGCATGGGAGAGGGGACAGGGCTTGGTGTAAGTGAGGTAGCCAGTATGGTGCCCTGCTGGTTCCTGAAGATGGCCCTGTGCTCATTCTGATGGGTGGGAGTGGTAAATGACACTTGCCATTTCCTTTGTTCTCAGAGTTGTCTCTCTCTGAACACTGCCTCTCTGTGTTGTGCTCCAAAATGAGAAAATAACCTCCCCACTGTGTGCCCCAGGTGCTCTTCAGATTGCTAATTCCATGCTCTGTGACTGCAGGTTGTTTGCATGCCTTCTCTCCAAATTCAGAGCAATGCCCTCCAGGCTGTATCCCAGTCAAGCCTGTTGAACTGTAAAACTTCAGACTTTAAGCACTGTTGATTGCCAGAAGTCCCAAAATTCAGCTCTTCTCACTTTCCAAGCCAGTTGTTGTGGGGATTCACTTTCCCTATGTACTCCCCCCTTGTTAGTCTGTCTCTACCCTGCTCAGTGACTGCAGTCACACCACAGTGGCCATGATTCTATTCTCTTCCAGACTGTGTCTCCATACTTTCTACCTTTCTTGATGTGGCCTTTTCTCTACATTTAGTTGTGGAGTTTGTTCTGCCAGTTCCAGGTCAATTTCTGGAGCACTTAGAATGATTTGATAGTTATCTGGTTATATATATGAGACAAGGTAAGCCTAGGCTCCTCCTCTCCCTCTGCCATGTTCTATTGAAAGAACTACATGCACTCTTAATGGTAGAAGAATACACAGAATAGGATGATATAAAATTTGTAAATATATGTGCACATAATTGTGGAGTTCCAAAATCCTTGAAGTAGACCTTACAGAATAGAAAGGAGAAATAGAAAATTCAATAATGATAAACGAAAATTTTGGTAATTTTCTTTAGTAATTGAAAGCACAAGGAGGTAAAATATCTCTAAGAATATAGAAAATAGGGAAGCATTGGGGTACCTGGGTGACTCAGGCAGTTAACTGTCTGACTCTTGGTTTTGGCTTACGTCATGATCTCGCAGTTTCGTGGGTTCAAGCCGTGCTTCAGGCTCTGTGCTGGCAGCATGGAGCCAGCTTGGGATTCTCTCTCTTTCCCTCTCTCTCTGCCCTTCCTCTACTCATACTGTCTCTGTCTCTCAAAATAAATAAACTTTAAAAAAAGAAAAAGAAAATAAGGCAACAGTGTCAACAAACCTGACCTAATTAGCATCTACAGAATACTCTATCCAACATCTCTAAGATATGTATTTGTTCATGTGTACAGAGTCTATCAATTAGTATATACCACTGGATGAATCATAAAATAAGTTCCCTTAAATTTAAAGGATTGGAATTATTTGATCTCTTACCACAGTTGATTCATATTGCAAATTGGGAACAGAAAGAAATTCAGCCAACTCACAGATATGTAGAAATTAACACATTTCTAAGTAAATCATAAGTCAAGGGGAAAGCATCATAGTAGCAAATAGAAAATACCTCAAATTAACTAACAATGGACTACATACAAAAAAATCTCTGGGATGCTGCTAAAGCAGTGCTTAGAGGGAAATTTACATTTAATGTTTGTATTATGAAAGAACAGTGATTTAATGTCAGTGCTCTAGATTTTGCCATGAGAAGCTAGAAAAAATGAGAATATTAAACCCTAATGTAGCAGACGGAAGGAAAAAAAATGAAAAAGATCAGAGCAGAAAATGATAAAATAGAAAAAGATAAAGCAATATATAAAAGTGACAAAAAATCATGAACCAAAGGATAAAACTTTGGGTAAATGATTAATTTTTAAAAATGCCAATTCTGAAATAAAAGCCAGGACCTCAGTGCATAACTTACAGACATTAAGATGATAATAAATAAGTATGATAAACAGCTATATGCTAATAAACATGCCAATTTAGATGAAATGAACACATTCTATGAAAAACAACTGCTTTAAGACAATGAGAAAATATAAATAATCCTATATCAATGAAATAAATTTAAATGAGTTTAATTGTTAAATTAAACTCATCCCACAAAGTAAAATTTAGTTCTAATTGCTCACTGGTGATTTTTTTTTAAAAAATCTTTAAGAAATTTTATCAATATCCCTTAATTTTTATCAATCTCCCTTAATTTAATTTTTTGAAAAGGAATACTTTTCAACTTATTTTAATGGGAAAGCATTACCCTGATGTGAGAGCCAAAGACATCACATAAAAAGGAAATTTGAGTCCAATATCCCTTGTGAAGACCGATATAGGCATCTTAACCAAATGTTAAATTGAATACATTCGTGTATATATGAGGACAATACCTGACCAATGGCATAAAGGAATATTTTTTTTGGCAAAGGAAGTGTTCTAATATCTAGTTTTGGTATTGTTCGATCACTGTATAAATTTGTCAAATCCATCAAACTATTCCCTGAGAATATGTGACTTTTGTTTTATATATAATTAAACCAAGTTGCAATAAAATTCTGTATTCACTACACACAATAACTTAACCACCCAAAATTTAAAGAACTTATAATTTTATTAACAATTCTTATAAATACCTAAGACTTTTAAGATAAAGTGACAGTTCTTCCCAGTCTCATGTGTGGTATAGCTTATGTAACATAATAATAGATAAGCCCTTGTCATTTAGTGAAATAAGTGCTTTAATTAAAAGACACAATTTTAGGCTAGAGGAAAAAAGGTAAGATGTGCTGCTCATAAGAGACAAACTTAAAGTATAAAGAAATTATTAAAAGTATTAAGTATTCAATAGCAATATTGAAAGTAAAAGAATGGTGGATAGATTATAATATTTTTCAGCAAGTATTTATTCTCCTTCTCCCTAACTTTATGAGAATGTTATACTTCTTACTTCATTGATGTTGAGCTTGTGATATTCCTTGCAATGACCAATGTGCATAGATACGACTTTTGGTGCATTCAGGCAGAGGCGTTTAATATGTTTTTAGGGCTTCTCTTGATATTTTATATTCCTTCTCATCACCATAAGAAGTGCACATATCACACAGGAGCTGCTCTTTTAGCAAGATTGCTGGCATGAAAAGACTTGTGAAAGACCTACCCCTAGCCTGGATGGAGCCTGGAGCACTGGCATCACACCTGACTCACAGAATTTATGAAACATATTTGTATAATAAGTCATTGAAAGCTCAGGCATTGCATTTTATTCATGTAAAAACCAACCAAAGCAAATCTTATGCTGTGGGTTGAATTGTGTCCTCCCCAAATTCATGCTGAAGTCCTAACAGTCCATAACCTCATAAACTGGTCTTATTTGAAGATAGCTTATTGCAGATGTTATTAATCAACATGAGGTTATACTGGAATAGAGTGGGCTCCTAATACAGTGTGACTGATGTCTTTATAAAAGGGGAAATTGAACACAGACATGGCCTGGGGGAGCATGTCATATGAAGAGGAAGGTAGAGATTGGGGTTATGCTTCTACAAGCTAACAAACACAAGACTAGCAGCAAACCACCAGATGCTAAGCAAGAGGCATGGAATGGATTCTTTCTCCCAGCCCTCAGAAGAAACCACCCTGCCAACACCTAGATCTTAGACTCCTAATCTCTGGGACTATGAAACAATTTCTGTTGTTTATGCCAACCAGTTTGTAGTTCTTTGTTACAAAAGCCCCAGCTAATATTAGTTAAAGTAGACTTTAAGCAAAAACTATTCGAGATGAAGAGAGAATAACTCACAATTATTAAAAGTTCTTATACAACTAAATATAAAATTGTATATTTGTATCACCTAATTCCATAGCTTCAATATATATGAAGCAAATTAAGAAATTAAGAATTAATAAGCAGACTCTATACTCATAGTAGATGGAATCAGCACAAACCTTTCAGTTAATGATAGAAGAAAGCAGAACAAAAATAAGGATAGGAAAGGTTTCACATGCATTATTAAGAATATTGATCTTTTGATATAGATTAATAAAACAGAGCATTCAGCAAAAACCAAATACTTGTTTCTTTCAACTTGATATGGATTATTTACCAAAACTGATTGTTAGTGATATTTTCTGGATCACAAAGCAAGACTTGGCATATCTCAAAGGATGTACATAGTTTATGGTATATTTTCTGATTATAGTTGAAATTAACAGTAGAGTAGAAATAAAGAAATAACAGGAAAACAATACACTCTTAAATGGCCTATTGGTCAAAGTAGAAATCTAATGGGAATTAGAATATTTTTTTTAAGTCAGTAAAATAAAAATATAAGATTCACAAACTTTTGAAATATCATTAAAAGCTGTTTTTAGAGTGACTAGAGACAAAAATATAGTGATAAATGCATATATTAAAAGTGAGAATACATGAAAATCCATCTTGAGAAGACAGAATGTGACTAGAATATTAAACCAAAGAAATATGAGTAAAGGACATGTTTTAGATAAAAGAATAAATGAATAAAAAAGAAACAAAATGGGCTGTAATGAAAAAATCACCAAATCTTGAAGCAAGCTTTTTGAGCAATTAATACAGTTTTCAGACATTTAACAAGATGAAAAGAAACATAGACAAAGTGCAAACTAGCAATATTACGAATGAAAGAGGAGTCATCATTACAAATCAAACAGATATTAAAATATGTTGAAGTATACCATTAACTGTTTCCTGCCAATATATTTGACAATGTTTTAAATGGAAAACTTCATAGAAAAAACACAAATTTTAAGTGACACAAGATGAAATTGAAAATAAGGTAGTTCTAAATGTATTAAATATATAATGAGTATCTTCACGCAGATAACTTTCCAGGATTAAATAGATTTACCAAATATTCCCAATGTCCAAGGAAAAAGTAACACAAAACTTTGAACAACTTTCCCAGATACACGAAAAGAAAGAACACTGCAAGCTCACTTATGATGCTGGTATAAATTTTATACCAAAACTTGACAAGGAAACATTCTAAGAACAAGATTATGGCATAATATCTTTCGTGAATATACGTGCAAAACAAACTAAACAAAATATTATTAATCAAATCCAACAACACATAAAAGTATAATGTATCATGATCAAGTTGGATTCATCTTTCAAGTGTGAGGTTAGCTTAATATCAAAAATATATATATAAGTCACCATATTAAAAAAGGGACAAATCATATGAATTTGTGGTGGCCAAAAAATTCAACCAAAAGTTATTCATGTAAAGTCAATGGAATCTGTGAGTATTAGTTGATATGGCTAAATATAAGATTAAGTTTAGGATCTTGAGAGAAGGAGCTTATCCTGGATTATCTAGGTAAGCTCTGAATCCAATCACATGCATTCTTTCTTTTTGTTGTTGTTGTTGTTGTTAATTTTGAGAAGACAGCAGACAACATGGGTATGCGAGAGGCAGAGAGGGGGAGGCAGAGAATCCCAAACAGGCTCCACGCTGCCAGCTCAGAGCCCAATATGGGGCTTGAACTCATGAAACCACAGGATAATGACCTGAGCTGAAACCAAGAGTTGGACGCTTAACCAGCTGAGCCACTCAGGCTCCCCCAATCACATGCATTCTTATAAAACACAGGGAGGGGGAGATTTATGAAAGACACCCAGAGGAGAAGATCATGTGAAGAAGGAGGCAGGGACTGGAGTCACAGAGCCACAAGTCACAGAATGCCTGGAGCCCCAGGACCTGGAATTGGCAAGGAGAGATTCTCCTTCAGAGCTTTTGTATAACTCTGATGACAGCTTGGTTTTTTAGGATTTCCAGTCTCCAGAACTGTGAGACAGTAAACTTCTATTGTTTTAAGCTGCAGAGTTTGTGGAAATTTAGTATGACAGCCCTGGGAAAATAATAGTCTTTGCAGAGACAAAAACAACATCTGATAAAATTTAACACCAATTTATGACCCAAATAAGTGCACAGAGCACTAGGAAAACAGTCAATCTCTTTTTGATGAGTATCTACAAGAATCCTTCAGCAAGCAATATATTTAGTAATAAAATATTGAATGCTTTATTCCAAAGTCAGTATTGATTGAAATTGCTTGTTAAAACAATTTTTAGTCAACATTTTTATCCAACATTAAATTGGTTGTCCTAGCAAGTGAAATAATTTTAAAAATGAGAATTAGAATAGAAGAAATAAATTATAAGCATTTGCTCTTAAAATGATTGTGTATATAGAAAGTCCAAAATATTTGATTGGCATTCTATTAAAATAGATTCGTGTATCCAGCAATGTCACTATAAAGCAATCAGACATAATTGTATCTAGCAGCAAATAAGTATGAGAACAAACAATTGAAAAATAAAACTGATAAAATTACTTTGGAAAAATCTTAACAGTATCCAATAAAGCTGAACAAATACATACAACCTTGGGTTCAGCATTCCACTTTTATGCATACAACAGAAATGTATACATACATTTACCAAATACGTAATAATTTTCATAGGAGCACTATTTGCAGTAGCTAATAATTAGTAATAAACCAAATATCCACACACTGTAGAAGAAATATATTGTGATGCATGTATAAAATAGACTATCTGAAAGTTATAAAGAATTATCTCTTGCTACCTACAATAATGTGTATTTTATTGAAGAAGAGAGGCCCCCACATAGAATAGTACGTACTATTTGATTCCATTTATATTATGTTCAAAAGCAGACAAAATTAATTTATGGTGACAAATATCAGGAATGTGGCTACTTATGAGCTTAGTAGGTACTAGAAGGCATCAGGGAGCTTCTGAGTTCCTAAAAATACTCTTTTGATGCGTGTGTATTTAAATGGACTTTCAGTTTATGAAAGTCCTGTGTCTTTAACAAATCAGAGCCTAAGAGATGATGTGACCAAAAAGGACCTACATTAACTCCCCAACAACTGGAAAATGTAAAACAAAAAATTAGGCAGTGAAATAAACTAAGAGGGAAGTTTTGTGTTTGTTCATTGCTGTTCTACCTTGGGCTGAGGACTGTGAAATTGAGGGTAATGAACAATTCTAGAACATAAAGCACAGGGAGAATCTCTCTTCCCAGACAGAGTTCAAGTGGTTTGTAGAATCATGAAGCATAAATGGCTGTGTACGTTGTGGGGTCACAGTATGGAGTTTCCTACATAGTTTGGTGGAGGAGAGAAGCCAGCGCAGCATGATTGCCCTAAGCTGAAAAATTACGGGAATAAGACAAATGTCAGGTGTTGCATAAATGTACCAAATGTAATCAAATTGTTGATGTTCAGAATTGTTTAGACTTGTCTGCTATTATAAATTCCATACCCTTCATGAGGAATCAGTGTTTGTCTTTATGCACTATTTTCATTCCAGAATCTGGCTTGCAGCTTTGCATCAAGTAAGAGAGCTGACCCTTCTGATGTCTGCTCTATATCTCATTAGTTCACTTAAGTTTATCTGAAGTTACTGACAGTTCACAGCCATCTGATGGCTGCTGATAGCGAGGGCTTATGTATGTCTTTCTTCTCTGCCAAGAGGTTTTCTCTAGCAGAGAGTGGGCTTGCTGGGCGAGGTACAGGCACAACCAAAGGACAGAAAAGAAGATCATGTGGTTGAGGCAGTCTTCAACCAGTGGATGATGGAATCAGAACATAAATGATTTAGCCTTCTGTCCCTGATTAGGCTGATTCTGAGGCATGTTCACACATTATCTTAGAGAGTTCATGATGAAATTGAGTCCCAATTGCCCATATTGGAAATGAACTTTGGCATACACTTTATGGTTTATTTCACTTTCCCTAATTCTCCACTTATATTTCTCAGTTAAAATACCTGGACTTACCTCCTTGCCTTAGGATCTATGCTAAGGAGGGATCCAACCAAGGCAGTAGATATGATGGTACTTAAACAAGGAAACTGTTGTTATTACTGTCGCTAGTACTCCTTCAGTACTTCCTATGAGAGAGGCCAGCATTAGAACTTCAGTTATAAATGGGAGAGGGAGAGGCAAGGAATGTATGTAAAATAACACAAAGGGGTGCTTAACTAAAGCAGACTTCTGCTCAGGACTAAAGAAGAAATCCACAGTGAATAAAAAGGGAACATAAGGGAAGGAGTGAAAAGAAAGGTTACTTTAAAGTTTGTCGTTAACCGATCATAAAAGTGTTTACTAATAGAATGCTTAACAATGATCAATAATTTCCCTTTTTGTCTAAATTTTGCTCTTTGTCTCTTCCTGGAGGAATGAGGAGAAAGGAGGGGGAAAATCTGTACATTTTTGCAGTTTTCTGAATCAGTGCATTCTCTTACATTTGCACACTGTTAGTTAATTGCATATTGAGATTATTAGTTTTAAGTTGGATAATTTTAATTGTAATATTGCCATGGTAACACTGGCAAAGGTGAAATATTAATCATCGTGGTTGGTATCCAAATGTGCATATTTAATCTGGACATAGCTATGATTATGACGACTTCTAATTGCTAATGAAAATTAGTTTGTTTTTTTTCCTTAACTCTGTGCAGTCTGAAAATTATTTACTTGGGCTCCTTGAAAAAGTGATAAATAGTGAGGGGATTCATTTTACTACATCAGAAATTATGTTCCCTAAGAAGGCAGAAAATATTAATGACCATGTAAAGTTGCTTTATCCTGTTTTGACCAAGAGACTAGTTTTTAATAAATATTTTTTTTCTTACCATTTAACTGGAGGACTGAAGGAAGCCAAGTGCTCAAGATATTTCTTCTGAAATCATCAACATATTTTACTGAAATCTGACATTTTTTCTGCTGGTTTCAAGATGTGCTGAACTTGCAAACTGTTGTTTGTCCTTCACAAAAGAACAACAGAATCTCCAGAATATTTTAATTATTTTTTCCTACATTTGAAGAAAATTGATTTAATGCTGAAATAATTGATCCAGTGATTTAAAATTTGAAAATAAAATCTATCAAATTCATGTTGATACTTGTTTTCATTCATTGCTTGATTGCCGTCTCTTTCTTCTCTTTAGAGGTAGGGGTGAAAAGTCATATTGGAGGTTTATTTTACTCTTTGACCCCTGAGATTGAAACTCAAACATCTCTTCTCCATGCTGCTTAAAGAGTTTCTAGACCAGGCCTAATCCTTGCTCCCACAAGCATTTAACGGTTGAGATACAATTGTTTGGACTAGAAAAAAGTGGATTGTAGAACATTTGATTCATTGGTGCTCAGTTGGAAGAACGGGAGGGAAGAAGAGGGGAACGTGTCTTCGTGTGTGATTCTGGAACTCTAGCCCAAATGCTTTCCTGGCTATGTCTGTGGTTCCATCTCTACTTTCTTCAATAAATCCATCATCATTTTTCAACAAGAGCATTAAATCCTCTTCAAAATTTGGTTCACAGATTCAAATCTTAGAACTTTAATAGTCCATTTTTCAGAATGTTATGGGAGTGTCTTTTTTTTTTTTATCTGGGTCTTTTTCTTAAATGGGCCTTGGTTTTTTTAATTAAATGTCTGCTCTTTATTGCCATTAATGAATTTTCTATTGTTTTTTTTTTTCCATTTCCTGAGGTATTTTCCTATTTCATGTTCTTCTTTCCTTATTATAGCATCTCTTACGTATGTTTTTTTACAGGGAATCTAGGTGAGGCATTTTCCCCTTTCCTTTTTGTTACAGAAAAATTCATATTATACTAATTAACAAATATAAAACATAAAAATATGGCAACTGAAAACATGTTTAAAGATATTTATTTCTGGGGCGCCTGGGTGGCGCAGTCGGTTAAGCGTCCGACTTCAGCCAGGTCACGATCTCTCGGTCCGTGAGTTCGAGCCCCGCGTCGGGCTCTGGGCTGATGGCTCAGAGCCTGGAGCCTGTTTCCGATTCTGTGTCTCCCTCTCTCTCTGCCCCTCCCCCGTTCATGCTCTGTCTCTCTCTGTCCCAAAAATAAATAAACGTTGAAAAAAAAAATTAAAAAAAAAAAGATATTTATTTCTGATCAGAACATTCTATGTGTACCCATAGTTGGAGGATGGTTGTGTACGTATATAATACAGGATTTATCTGGCCAGTGATTATTCTCTGAGTATCATTCTTATCAGGTTTATAAATACATTAAAACATATATAAATTATATCTTCCAGAATAGAAGAACATTTTTTCTCAGTTTCCTAAGGATCTGTCGAAAATTTTGAACTTGAAGTAGCTAACAACTCCTTCCCATATTGCAACTGCCAAATATCTTCCAGTTACTTTGACAGTATTTTCAGATCCTGAAGAACACAGGAGTCTATTTGATTTTTCATTATTTTATAATTCAGTTTTACCAGGTGTTTGTATATGCATGCATACTCAGCATTCACTCATGTGTTTTGTGGTATGAAAGTAAAGAACCATAACTATGTTTTTAGGCTGCATGATAGCTGGAATTCTGGATGCCAGTTAGATTTTATAATATGGATTCCTTCATATGACATTTGGGTAATGCACGTGAGTCGGAACCCAATTTTCTGCTGTTCTAGGTGATTTTTTTCTTCTGGCACTGAAAGTTATGATGATGTAGGGTTTTTCTTCAAAAGTGTTTCAATGTCTAGTCTCCCGTTTTGTGGTATTTTAGCTTCTGGATCCCTGAATTGCTTATTGTTACTTTGGTGATTATGGGTTTGTAATATTCATCTTTATTTATTTTATTCTGAATGCACACAGGAAGCCTTCTGGGTCAGAGACAGATATCTTATTTATCACTTCATGATAAATAAGTGTCTTGGTTCCCTTTTTGCACTGGTTCCTATCCCTAGGGTGACGTGATGAGAGCCAGTAGAGATTTTCCTACACAAGGATCCAGACATTCTGTAGGTGAAGGGCAAAGAAACATGATCTCTTCCAGCTTATGAAAGGAAAGAGGCAGCTGTCCTGCTCTCCTGAAAGGAAATGCAAGAGGAGCCTGAATACCTGAGACAGATAGCGCTTCATCCTGGGCCATAACCTAGAGACCTAGTCAGAGCTATAACCATTTAGACCTCTCAGAGAACTAAAATATTCAATTACCTGTTTAGATCTAAACCATTATCCAGAGAAAAGCTATAAATCTAATTCTTAGGATATACAAAGAATCTCAGGAGGCTAGTTAGAGCTTTTTATTTTTTTTTTTAAGTTTTTATTTAAATTTCAGTTAACATATAGTGTGATACTAGTTTCCGGTGTACAATATAGTGACTCAACACTTCTATACGACACCAGGTGCTCATCACAAAAAGTGCCCTCCTTAATACCCATCACCTATTTCACCCATCCCCCCACCTACCTCCCCTCTGGTAACCATCAGTTTGTTCTCTATAGTTAAGAGTCTGTTTCTTGATTTCTCTCTCTCTCTCTCTTTTCCCCTTTGCTCATTTGTTTTGTTCTTAAATTCCATACATGAGTGAAGTCATATGGTATTTATCTTTCCCTGACTGATTTCACTTACTCTCTACAGCTACCCATGTCATTGCAAGATGAAGTCATATGGTATTTATCTTTCCCCGACTGATTTCACTTACTCTCTACAGCTACCCATGTCATTGCAAGATTTCATTCTTTTTATGGCTGAGTAATACTCCATTGTATATAGTTCTTCTTTATCCATTCCTCAGCCAAAGGACACTTGTGCTGTTTCCATAATTTGGCTATTGTAGATAATGCTGTATTAACATTGGGGTGTGTGTATCCCTTTCAGTTGGTGTTTTTGCATCCTTTAGGTAAATATTTTGTAGTGCAATTGCTGGATTGTAGGTTAGTTCTGGTTTTAAGTTTTTGAGGAACCCCCATGCAATTTCATAGAATGGCTGTGCCAGTTTGCATTCCAATCAACGGTGCAAGAGTCCCTTTCTCCACATTCTCACCAACACCTGTTGTTTCTTGTGTTGTTGATTTTAGCCATTCTGACAGGTGTGAGACGGTATCTCATTCTTTAACTTATATTTCCCTGATAATGAGTGATGTTGAACATCTTTTCATCTGTCTGTTGGCCATCTGTATGTCTTCTTGGAAAAATATCTAATCATGTCTTCTGCCCATTTATTAATTGGATTATTTGCTTTTTGGGTGTTGAGTTTTATAATTTCTTTATATATTTTGGATACCAATGCTTTATCATATATGTCATTCACATATATCTTCTCCTATTCCTTAGGCTGCCTTTTAGTTTTGTTGATGATTTCCTTCACTGCGCAGAAGTTTTTTTTTTAATGTTTGTTTATTTTTCAAAGAGAGAGTGTGAGTTGTGGAGGGGCAGAGAGAGAGGGAGACACAGAATCTGAAGCAGACTCCAGGCTCTGAGACGTCAGCACAGAGCCCCACACAGGGCTCGAACTCACGAACTGCGAGATCGTGACCTGAGCCCAAGTTGGACACTTAACTGACTGAGTCACGCAGGCGCCCGTAGAAGCTTTTTATTTTGATGAAATCCCAATAGTTTATTTTTGCTTTTGTTTTCCTTGCCTCAGGAGACATATCTAGAAAGAAGTTGTGGCAACTGGTGTCAAAGAGATTTCTGCTTGTATTCTTCTTAGAAGCTAGAGTTTTTTTAAAAGAATACTTACAAATGTCTCTATGGTAGTTCATTTTATTATTTTATTATTTATTTACTATTTTATTTTTGTTACTGTGATGGCAGTGACCTCATATCCCTTTCTCATTGTTCCAGTGGTGTGAGCTTTCTGGATGTTCATTTCTGCTAGGTACCGGAATGTATTCTGGAGACCTGATCTAGAGGCTTTTTATTTTGTAGCCTATATTGCAAAGGTTTCATAAACACAAGTTTCCTATGTTAAATCCTGGTAAAAATTGAGTGGCCATTTTTTCCACTAATTCGGATACTTTGAGTGAAGATATTTGGTCTTCTGAGGACTTCCACCTCCATCTTTTTCTGTTTCTTTCTCTGACTCTCACTTTCATTGGGTGAGGCTTTTCTTTGGGAGTCAGATGACAGGGTGCGTACGGCTCAGAGGAGAGCGAACAACATTTAACTCAGTTACTGCTGATACAGTTAGGGACAACTTTAGGTTCAAAAGACTCAAAACAGGAGACCTGACAATTTGATTCCAGGGTATCTATCTGTCTTAGTGAGATATGGAAGGGGCGTAAAGATATAGAAGCCTTTGTCACCTAATGGTTTGATTTTTGCTTAAGCATTCTGATTCACAATGACATGGACCAGAGCACTTCACAAAGAGGCCAGGCAAATGGGGGCCATTGGCCAAATGCTTTCTCCTACACTACCAAAGGTAAACTGATATTAGAGTATTTCGAATGTTTGTTGTTTATCAAATTGCAATTGACTTATTTTTAAAAAAAAAATAATGTTTATTTATTTTTGAGAGAGAGAGAGAGAGAGAGAGAGAGAGCGAGCATGAGTGGGGGAAGGACAGAGAGAGAAGGAGACACAGAGTTTGAAGCAGGCTTCAGGCTCTGAGCTGTCAGCACAGAGCCCCAAGCGGGGCTCGAACCAGTGAACAGCAAGATCATGACCTGAGCTGAAGTCAGTCACGTAACTGACTGAGCCACCCAGGAACCCCTCAATTGACTTATTTAAATAATGATTGGTGACATATTTTTTTCCTCTTTTTTCTACTGTTTTTTAATTTTTCCTTTGAGCTAAGTGGGATTTGATGGCTGATGTTTTTCTTTTTCTATATATTTTTTGGAGTATAAGAAGTAGGAAAAAATATTTAGAAGGTACAAAAATGTGTGAACAAAAGATATTTTAAAAATCACCTGGAATGTCACAGCTAAAAGAAAAACCACTATAAATATTTGGTTTCTATTGTATTTCTTTTTACTTTTTTCTCCTTTTTCCTTTTTCTACATGTTCCTATATGCACAAGTGCACAAAATTATGTCATAAAATTTACTTTGTCTACTTTTAACTTTATACTGTGATGACTTTTGTATGTCATTTTCTTCAAACATATGTTCTACTATGTCTAAATAATATTCAACTTTTTGTAATGAACATTATCAGTTTCATATTTTTCACAAAGAAGAATATTTAAGCTATTTCTTTTCTTCATGAAAACAGTACAGTGAATTTTATAGTACATAAAATTCTGATATCTTCTCTGAATGTTCCCTTAGGATAATTTTCCAAAGTTGAATTGCCAAGTTAAAATGTACATATTTTAAAATGTTTAATTTATATTGCTAAATTTTCTTCTGAAATGTCATAATATTTTATATAAATGCTTAACAAAAATTGTAGAATATAAAAACACACGTTTTATCAAATCCTTCACAATAATGAGTACTATAATTCTTTATAAATGTTGCAATTTACTATGCAAAAATGCTATTACATAGTTTCATTTTTTCTTATTTTTTTGATTTTGGGGGCAGTTAAATTTTATGAATTTAATTTTTTTTCTCTGAGATTTGACTATTTAGATCATATAAGCATTTTTATTGGTCTCTTGTTCTCTAGTCTTTCTAAATAGATAGTGCTCTTTATATAGTCAAGTTATTTAAGCTGAGATTTTAATATATGTGAAATTATTTCCCTGACTGTCTCTCTAATTTTACTACGTACAATCATTATTGATACATAGGGTATTTTAATTTTTGTTATATACAATCTATTAATTTTTATGGTTTTCAAATTTACTTTAATGTTTGCATTTTAAAATCTATTGTGAAATATTTTATTACTGTTCAACTAGCATGTTTGACATTTTAGTTAGCTTCTGTATCCATCTGACATTTATTTTATTGTGTATCAACAGATAAGAGATTCACTGTTGTGTTTTGAATATTTCATCCCTTTCTCAAGATTTTGAAATTTAAACTGTCTGAGATTCTCTTGTATTTTCCTGTTCATCTAGTGTTCTGCTGATACCTCAGTTTTAAATTTTGTTCTTCGAGAATCTGTTTTTGAGGATAACAGTAGGATCGCAGCATCTCCAAGAAGTATATAAATAGAAATACTACATACAAGACTGTATATAGCCTATTGTATATGTACTACATACAATACTATATAACAAGATTAAAATCATCCAGGTTGAGTTTGTGAAAAGGTAACCTGTGGAATGGGAGAAAATATTTGCAAATCATATATCTGATAAGGGATTAATATCAAAAATACATAAAGAACTCATACAACTCGATGTCAAAAACAAAAACAAACCTAAAAAAGCCAATGTAATTTACAAACGGCAGAGGAACTGAATGGACGTATTTCTCGGAAGGCATCCTAATGGCTAACAGGTACGGGGAAAAGTGCTCAACATCACTAATTACCAGAGAAATGCAAATAAGAGCCACAATGAGATATCATCGCCCACCTGATACAATGTCTTTATCAAAAAGACAGAAAATAACAAATGGTGAGGATGAGAAAAGGGAATGGTTGTACACTCTGGGTGGGAATGTAAATTGGGGCACCTTCTAACAAAAACGGTATGAAGGTTTCTCAAAAAATTAAAAATAGAACTACCATATGTTTTAGAAATTCAACTTCTGGATATTTACCTGAAGGAAATGAAATCATTTTCTTGAGACGATATCGGCACTCCCACCTTTACCGCCGCATTAACTGCAACGTCCAAGACATGGAAACAACCAAAGAGTCTGTCGGTGGATGAACGAAGAAGAGGCGGTGTTAATATATAATGGAATGTTGTTCAGTCATAAAAAAGAAGGAAATCCGACCATTTGTGACAACATGGATGGATCTCGAGGGCATTATGACAAGTGAAATAAGTCAGAGAGATAAAAACAAATACTGTTTGGTTTCCCGTATATGTGGAATCTAAAAAAAAAAGAAAAAGGTGAACTCATATATACAAAAACAGAGTGATGGTTGCCAGAGGCAGGGGCTGGGAGTGGGAGAAATGAGTGAAGGTGGTAAAAGGTAAAAACTTCCAGTTACAAGATATTTAAGTCCTGGCAGTGTAAAGTACAGGATGGTGACTATGGTTAGTGATATTCTATTGCATATTTGAAAGTTGGTAAGAGTAGGTCTTAAAATGTTTTATTACCGGAGAAAAGAACTTGTAACTATGTGTGCTGATAGATGTTAATGAAACTTACTATGGTAATCATTTCCCAATCTATACATATATCAAATCACTATGTTGCACACTTAAAGTGAATTCAATGTCATATATTAATTATATACCAATAAAATAAAATAAATAACAGATTCTTTTTTTTTTTTTAATTTTTTTTTCAACATTTTTATTTATTTTTGGGACAGAGAGAGACAGAGCATGAACAGGGGAGGGGCAGAGGGAGAGGGAGACACAGAATCGGAAACAGGCTCCAGGCTCTGAGCCATCAGCCCAGAGCCTGACGCGGGGCTCGAACTCACGGACCGCGAGATCGTGACCTGGCTGAAGTCGGACGCTTAACCGACTGCGCCACCCAGGCGCCCCTAAATAACAGATTCTTAAAAGTGTAAGTTGAACATCTTGGTAGCCTTACACAAAGTGTACCACTCCCTGCCTCTCAATACTCTCTGTCTTCCCAGCTTCAATTTCCTCCTTCTCTATTCTTCCAACCTCAGGTCCTGTAAATGTTGGATTTCCCAGGAAAGCATTTCTGGTTTTTATCTCAATTTATTCTCTCTTACTAAGCAGTCCGTCATCCACTCTCACAGTTTCAAATGCCATCTATGTGAAAAACTCCCAATGTTATATTTCTAACATAAATCTCTCCACTGAACTATAAAATCATGAATAGTGGCTTTAAAATATGTTCACAAATTATTTGCTAGCCCTCCACTCAAGAGGCAAAGCTTAACCTTCCTTCTCCATGAGTGTGGGCAGGATTTGGTAACTCATTTCTAGCAAATGGAATATGGCAGAAGTGATCATGTGGGACTTCTGAGACTATGTAGAGGTATTGCAGCTTCCTCCTTGCATTCTCTAGCATCACTCATTCTAGGAGAAGCCAGCTGCCGTGTCATGAAGACACTTAAGCAGACCTGTGGAGAGGTTTATTTGGGGAGGAATTATGGCCTTCTCCAAACAGCCAGCAAGGAACTGAGGCTTCTGCCAAAAGCCATGTGCATAAGCCATCTTGCAGGCAAATCTCCAGCCTCACTCAAGCGTTCAGCTCTGGCTGAAACCTTACCTGCAACCTCATGAGAGATCCTGGGCCATAAAGCTCTTCCTAATTTCCTTACCCAGGAAACTGCACGAGAAGTTGTTTTATGCTGCTAAATGCTGGATTAATGTGTTGTACAGCAATAGATTGCTAATATAGATTTGCTGCTAAGTTTCACAGTAATTTGTTATGCAGCAAGAGATAAATAACATACATGTATTGAGCCACCTACCTGACATCTTCACCTGCACTGAAATATCTCTCAGACTCATTTCAAAATTAACACACCTAAAGCTGAACTCTTGGTCCTCGCTCAAATCTATTCTGTCTCAAGTCTTTTTGCAACTTAGTACACAGCACCTTCATCTACTTGCTTTAGGTCCCTAAAAACAATCCTTGGCATATCCCCATTCTGATACCACAATCTATCACCAAATTCTATTGGTTACAATTCTTTTTTTTTTTTTAATTTTTTTTTAGCCTTTTATTTTTGAGACAGAGAGAGACAGAGCATGAATGGGGGAGGGGCAGAGAGAGAGGGAGACACAGAATCGGAAGCAGGCTCCAGGCTCTGAGCCATCAGCCCAGAGCCCGACGCGGGGCTCGAACCCACAGACCGCGAGATCGTGACCTGAGCTGAAGTCGGACGCCCAACCAACTGAGCCACCCAGGCGCCCCTGGTTACAATTCTTAAATGAACATTGAATCCATCTACAACTCTTCATGTCTCAATCATGACCCTGTCCAAGCTACTGTTACATCTTAATTGGAGTCCACTAACCTAAGGGCAATGAACTAACATTGTCTCATTTCTGTTTTTATTCCTTTCTAGTCTGTAAGTGATAGCCAGATTGACATGAACTTTGGAATAATTAAATTAATGTGGTTTACAAAGCTCTGCATCATCTGACTCCTATGTACACCAAGCCTTATGGTGTTCTCCCTGCCTCTCAAAATGCTCCAGTCACACTAGCCTTTCCTGCCCCAGGATATTTGCTCGGGCTGCCATGTCTGCCTACATTACTTACTCTTCATTCCATTCTCAACCTGCATAATTACTCTGGATATATTAGGTCCAGTTTTAGACATTTTTTTTGTAACAGCAGACTTCTGGACATTCCCATCTTTTCAAGGCATCCTGTTTTTCCTAGCACCCTAGTACTTATCTCAGTTTGAATACATATTGATTTGTATAAGTCCAAGAGGGCAAGAAATGTCTACCTTGATTGTCATAGTATACCTAGTTCCCAATACAGGTTGTCAAAATTATTGAATGAATTTATTTAATGAATTCATTAAGAAAAAAAAAATTTAAGTTTGTGATGACTTAGACCAGTATGGTTGCAATGAAGTAATTAAGAAGTGGTAAGATACCTTGTATATTCTAAAGGTAGAGATGAGAGGTCATCCTTATAGATTGTTTCAGGTATGAGAGAAAGAAAAGAATCATGGGTATATCAAATATCTTTGGTCTGAACGATTGGAAGAATGGTGTTGTAATGTACTGAGATGTGGAAACCTGTAGGAGGGGTCTGTGTGTGTGTGTGTGTGTGTGTGTGTGTGTGTGTGTGTAGAACAGGAGTCCCTTTGAATACATAAAATTTGGCCTTTTAGACCCCCTTCATGAAGCTGTTGAATACAGAGTTGGATATCACATTTGGGATTTAGAGAAAGCTGAAAGTATAAATTTAGGAGTTTGAAGACACAGATGTTTTCTAAAACCATGAGACCTTAGGACAACACCAAAGGAGTAAGTATAAAGAGTGAAAAAAGAAAAGGAACAAGGATCAGATTCCAGATAACCAAAGAGCATGAACAACATTTTCAGGGGACTTTTCTGTAAAGGAGAGGAGAGAAATGTTGTAGAAGTTATATGGAAAAGCGAACATGAGAGAGAGATTTTTTAAAAGATGGATGTAATAACAGGGTATTTGAAAATGGAATGACTTTCTTTACCCACATGCCATGGAAAATTGTCTTGACTGCATTTAATTATACATCTGAGTTTCTTAATTTTCACCTCATGAATATATTTTTTGAAAGAATGTATTGGCAGTGGAAACTTCACTTAGATTTTTTCTCTTTGTCCTCATAACTTCATCTGTGGATGGCTTTGTTAATATTCATATATTATTATGTGGCTACTGAGTGTTGTAAGGTAAAAAAGAAAAAAGGGTTTTTACTTCTATTTAGAAGATGTTTTTAACATTACATTGACAGTGTTATAGATTTATACACTTTATTTTTTTTCCAGTTAATTACAGTGTCTCTTTGCAAACTATTTACTTAATACTGATGGTGTTACTGCTTTAATGGGGAGAAAAACATGTCATGGTAGCCATGGTAACGATTAAATTGTGAACAATGTATGGAACTCAATTTCAATGTTCAACCTGAATGTTATTGACATTTTTCTTTATATTTTACCTTTATTTATTAATTTAATTTAATTTAATTTTTACATGTTTATTTATTTTTGAGAGAGAGAGAGAGAGAGCGTGAGCAGGGGGTGGGGAACAAAGAGAGAGAGGGACAGATGATCCAAAGCAGCCTATATGCTGACAGCAGAGAGCCTGATGCAGGGCTGAAACTCACAAGCCACCCATGAGATCAGGAACTGAGCTAAAGTTGAACACTCAACTGACTGAGCCACCTAGGCACCCCTGTCTTTTACCTTTTAAAAAATACTAAGTCAGAGGGATGCTCTGTCAGTTAAGTGACTCAGTCAGTTAAGCGACTGATTCTTGGTTTCAGCTCAGGTCATGATCTCACAGCTATGTGGGTTCGAGCCCACACTGCATTTTGCTGGCAGCTGGAAGCCTGTTTGGATTCTCCCTCTCTCCTCTCTCTCTGCCCCTACCCCACTCATGCTGTCTCTGTCTCTCTCATAATAAATAAATAAACTTAAAAAATACTAAATTAGAATGTTACTGTATATATAGAATTATAGTAAATGTAACATATGAAAAGTAGACTTATATAGGTGTATTTTGTTGATGACTCAAATATCATTACTGGTGTTGTCGGTAATGAAATTTTCTAAAATGGTAACATTTATTTTATTTTGAATAAAGCAAGATACAGTTCCCCCATGATTTATACTATAGTTGCATTTATGAAAAATTGATTGATATAAAAATAGTTTGCATGTAATATTCAGTCCATTAAAACCATGCAAAAAACTTATTTTGTGTTACATGTAAAATGTATTTAGGTTCTAGTCTCAGATGAATAAAAACACATTATTCAAACTATGCTAATTTCAGAAGGGACAGTTTTTTTTTTCTCTGTGTAAAACTGATATTTGGGTTGTAGAATATCTAACACCACTGCCTACTATACACTGAATTAAACTAATGAACACCAGTCATTGTGTCAACAACCTTTACAAATTTCCAAAATACCCCTTTAATATGAACCACTCCCCAACCACGGACTCGTTCTTTGTCCTCTTCAATCAATTCTCTCAACATCATCTTGAGTCATCATGTAAAGGGGCAACTCCCATTACATTGACAACCTACCTAAAATATATTCATGTTATCCTATTCTTAAGATAAAGATTTAACTCTTCCAAACTGGTCAGGATGCTGTAGCCTTTCATGCTTATTTCCCCTAGCTGTATTTGTCCTATTTCCAAATTTTATATTTTACAAGCAAATTTCTACCACGGAGACCTTGCACATGCTTTTTCTTCTGCTTGGAATTCCCTCTGTTCCTCTTTTCTTGTAGCCAACCCCTACTTAGGTTTGCTTTTGATTTAATTATTATTTCCTCTGGAAAGGCTTTATACACTCAGTGATTTGGTAATCTCTATAATTTATATCCTGTCATAATTCCATGCTCCTTTTCTTTATAGCACTGTTCACTATGTTATGTCTTTATACGAGGCACTGATTTCTATTTCACGACAGGCTCGTAATGACCATTCGGGTCTTGCCATACTATCCAACACGTTGTCATTTCTTAATAAATATGTTCAGTAAGTTACAAAATTAGTAAAGACAGAACTTAACAGTTGAAAGAACTGGTTCATAAAAGAAACCAAAAAGTTTCTTCAGTAATAAGGAGATGGAAAAAGTCATTTCAGATGTAGAAAAGATTATATATGGAGGCATATAAATCAAGACATTTGGCACAAGCACAAATAATGCAATATAGCCGGAGTGCTAACGAAGGGATTTAAGGATTGAAAACGTTTACAGGTTCATAATCAGAAACCAATGATGACTTTCAAACAGGGTAATGATAAGATTATATTAGAAGTCAGAAGGATTATTCTGCCTGTAATAAATGAATTGAAACATGGCATGTCTAGATAGAGAAATGATTTACTTCTCAATTAACATAGTCTAAGAGAGTAAATTGGGGTCCGGGCTAAAGGAACTTCTACTGATCTGTGTTTGGGTGACGTAGCCCATAGGATGATTTTGTTTTTTTCAAGTTGAATTGTGCTTTCAGTTCATCTCCTTCTATGTCTTATAAGAGACAGAAATGCTTACATCCTTTAGAAAAAGATCATATAAGTAGAACAATTTATTATTGAATTATAAACTCAATTTTAAGTTTCATATTTGTATGAAAGACTTCTAATAGGATCCTAACTGACACAAAAGAAAAGCAATCAAATTATCTTTAACTGAAGCACATAAACTGGAAATGAAGGCTACACCACAGGATCCTGTTCCGTGCAGCATATAAAAAAGGTATTTAAGAGGAAATTAAATTGAAGTATATTCAGTATAATGTTAATTGATATAGAAAATGTCAATTCAAGTTGCTCATAATAGTTAGAGATGAGCAAATGATTCAAAGTAATTCGGGCTATGAAGATATTGATCACTCCATTTTTTTTTTCACTCCAATTCACTTTACACTGTGTCCTTGGGAATGCAGTAAAATAATAATAATAAAAAAGTAATTTAAAACATAGCTAATCAAGCCTTTATTTTAGATGTTCTGGATTGCTTCTGACCTTATTAGAAAGAAATATACTTATCATAACCTTTGAAAAGTTTACAGAGGTACCACTGTCAATTCTGCAAAAATAGATAATGGTTTTTACACACTAATCCACACTTAATAATTTTTGTGCTTTCCCTTGATGGAAATCATAACATGTAGTGCAAACAATAAATGAAAATAAAGGCATACATTATGTAAATATTTATTGTATATTAAATCTAAATTATAGTCCTCAAGTTTCACCTGAATGCTAACATATTCGTTTGGCTGAATATTTCTTACGAAGCCCAACACACTATTCAAGGTACTGACAAAAATAGATAAAACAACAGCTAGAGGAAATGAACACAAGGGGTTTTTTTTAGTAAAGTTAAAGAGAAAAAACAATGATTAGTTTGCCTTACTCTTCAGTAAAGCTACAGCAGCTGACCCATGAGAGCAGAATGTAGAATGCACGAGAAAAAAACCAAAAACTTTATTGTTGAAAGTTTGACACTCTTTGCTACTGCAGCACAGCAAACTAATACACCTAGTGAGAAATTGCATGAAGGTAGGAAGCAGAGATATGTTTCAGGCAGAAGAAAAAGAATATATGACACCCTGGAAATATGAGACCTTCAATATCTGAGGAACAAAAGGCAATTAGGATGCATACAAAATAGTATAAGAGGTGTTTAGGATTATGGAGAACTAAAGAGCCAGATTTAAATATTAAAATGCCAGTTAGAGAATTTTCTAGAAAGAGGACATGCCTGATGCCAGACAGGCTATTATAAACTAGATGGGAGATAATGGACTTGAAGTGGAACAGGAGCAATCAAAATAGAGAAAAATGTACGGATTTAAGAGAGTTTAGCATTTAGAAATTACATTATTTGGTATTTGAGTTGAAATGAGTCAAAGAGAGAAAGGCATGTCTGAAGCCCAGATTTCCATTAGGTAAAGGATACCATCTATGAAAAGGGTGGGGGGTGCCTGGGTAGCTCAGTCGGTTAAGCATCGGACTCTTGGTCAGCCTAGGTCATGATCTCACTTGTTGGGCTCTGCTCTGACAGTGAGGAACCTGCTTGGGACTCTCTCTCTCTCTCTCTCTCTCTCTCCCTTTTTCTCTGCCCCTCCCAACCCCCCCAATTAAAAAAAAACTTAACTTTTTTTTTAAAAATAATAAAAAATAAATTTAAAAAGGAGGGGTAAATACAAGACCAACATTGGGGATTGGAGAGTAAAGTTGGTAAGTTCAGTTTGGGATGGGCTAGTTGTGTACTATATGCACAGTGAAATGTTATGTTTTATGTGTGGTCAGAAACTCAAGAGGACTTTGTAGAGTAGAAACACCTAGTCAGAAGCTATCAGCCCATCAACATTAGCAGAAGTGGATGCAGTTTGCTAGAGAGAGTGGTGTATGGATGAAAAGAAGGTTAAGGACATGGTTCTTGTAGTGCCAGCAGTTAATAAAAGGGCAGAGGGAAACATTCTGTGAAGAAAACAAAGAATCCCTGAACTTTCAGGGTAAAATGAGGAAATTATAGTATAGTGGTAGCTAAGTCAGTATTGAAGCAGACAGTATGTTCAGTACACACAGATGCTCCTGAAATATCAAGAGTAAAAGGAATCATAAGATGGTCATTGCTTTTTGTTATAAGTTTTATAAAAGTAATGTGGAGAAAATATAATGAGTGAATGGGTAGGAAATAAAGACTAGGGACCAGTGATTTTACCAAAATTTTCAATACATTTGACTTTAAAGAGAAGCTGAATGATAGGATAAGACAAAAGTGATTTGGAGCCAAGGGATTGTAGTGTTTTGCCACTGCTGTTCTGGAAATGACCTGATACTAAGGGAACAAGCAAGAAGAGACTAATTGACCAGCTAAAGATGCAAAAGGCAATGAGAGAACCTAAAGTTTACCAAGGAAACCAAGAGGATGCCATGCAAAGTGCAGAGAAAGGGGTTTGGATTGCATGAGTGGAACTGGAATAAGGAAAATAATTTCTCTAGGGGAATCAGATGTGTGCTGAAAGGCTATGTAAAGTAAAGTGTCATTAAGGGAGAGTGAGGGGTATGACCAAGGTCTTAAAGTTTCCCTCAGCCTGACCAAGATTTGGACATATATATTTTTTGACCCCGACCTCCCCATTCTGAGATGATTTACTTTAGAAACCTTTACCTCATAAATACTCTCCATGTCCCTTTGAGATGTAAGTTTCTTCCCAGCTTCTTGAAAGTTTTACTAGAGGAATGTCTTTTTCATAAACATGGGAGCCTTCACTCTGAAATGTAATCATCAAGGGAGATATCACCTCTGGATATCATCCAGAGTCTGAAAGAGAACAGGAGCCTTTCACTTCATGCCAGTGAGCAAACTCGGGTGGCCCAATCACATTGACTAATGTCCCCCCTAAGGTCCTCCAGTGCTTTTCCTCTAGCTCACCGCAGTTAAATGCACTCTCTCTCCTAAAGCAACAAAGTGAGTATTGGATCTTTGAATTGTAGGAATTTCTGCCAGTGGACGGAACAATTGAGTAACATTGCTGGAAAGAAAGAAAGTTGGCCCCGGTGTAAAATCCTATGATTTTATCTTACATCCATTTGTTATTTCCAAGGTCCTTCATGTCTCCTTAAACATGTGTTGTTTAGCTGTGCTTTGTTTTGTTTTTGATAACTATAAAATATGTTTTCTATCTCAAGCCCTTTGCCTCTAACAAGTCAACTTTGCTTTTTGAAGTTTCAGTTCCTGTCCTAATCCTTTAACAGAAAGGATCATTTTGTTCAAGTTTAGCAATATCACTTGGTACTCAGTACATTGCTATCTTTCAGTCATATTTCCTCTTTTATCTGTTTAGAGTAGGAAACATTCTTGCATTTTTTACCATTGCTGGGATTTACCTAAATGTCTGCTTGATTTTTTTTCTTCTTTTATAATGTTGTGGCACTTTAAGTGGACATAGATGTGTATTTTTGGGTAAACTCAATTGTCCTGATGGTAGTATTATTGTTATTACTGTTGTTTATGTTTTGTTTCTTTGTTGTCTGTGATGTAGTAGCCAATGGAGGTGGGGAGAAATTATTTCTGAAATCTGGTGAACTGGAAGAACTCAACTTGTCAACGGATGGAATTGTTATAATAGTTCAGTGAAAATCTGTCATATTTGCTCATATGGAATAATTGGAGGGTGTGAATGAGCAGTGTGTAGTTTGGTTATAAGCCGTGGGGCTGTTCTTAACAGTCTTAGTGAATTTTATAACCAAGATTGGCTTTGTTGCCGGGACAGTGACAGTTTCCTACGGGCAGGATTTGCAAGTCCAGATTTTCAAATGGAAGGCCCCACATAAGTCTAAGAAATAAACGCTATCCCATAATCAGCCCACACATGCAAATGTCACATGTGATCGAAAAGTTCAAGCACAGAAAAGTAGAACCTCTAAGCAAGGTGGAATTTTTAAACCTACAATCTTCTCAGAATAGCCAGTTTGGTCAAAATTTCTCCAGGAGCTGGGCCAGTTATATAATTTTCAGGGCTCAGGGCAAAATACAAATGATGGGCTCCTTGTTAATAATGTGGGGCAAAAAGCGGCGTGAAAGGTATTGAAATGTGAAGTAAACTCTTTCTGCAATCTCTAAACTTACCATGTTGTTTTTTATTTGCCAAAAAATTCTGTTGAAAGTAAAAAAAAATAAAATTTTGCTTATTATCATGACATTTGCTATTCATTATTATATGGTACATTGCCAGTTTTAATTGCAAATACAGTAAAACCTTGGGTGGCGAGTAACTTGTTCTGTGAGTATTCCTTAAGATGAGCAAACATTTCTAATAAATTTTAACTCTATAAACGAGCGATATTTTGCAATATGAGCAGTATGTGATGCTGAAGGTCACACAACTAAGCCAGTGGTTCCTCTCTCTCTCTGCAGGATTATGGGTGATCATTTCCAATGCTTGGATGCTTGGTCTCAGTCCGTGGTGTTTG
Organism: Lynx canadensis; assembly: GCF_007474595.2. Classification (NCBI taxonomy): domain Eukaryota; kingdom Metazoa; phylum Chordata; class Mammalia; order Carnivora; family Felidae; genus Lynx; species Lynx canadensis. Next base: position 37,427,327 of record NC_044303.2, read on the forward strand.
GCAGAAATTAGTGACTTTTCACAACATTGGAAGGTGCCCACACTTGGCACTAGTGTATTTTTTGTCACTTTAGAGGACCTATGGACAGTCCTTTGCTTTTCCATACAAGAGTAAGCTTAGGAATGCTTTACTTCATTCTAGGTCAGGCTGCTTGCAGATATAGACCCTTTCCTCTGCTGCCTTATTGCCAGTTACATTAAATACAGCTTATGACAAGTTTATTAATGCTGTACTATAGTCAACATCTGTGTGAGTGTATACAGTGGCCCCCATGCAGAAAAGGGTTGAAAAGAAAGGTGGTAAGAAGAAGGAGATGATTACAGTGGAAGTTAAGAAGAAAACCATTGAGAAGTACAGACGAGGTATGCAAGTGGCCAAAATTGCAAGATTTTATAAGACTGCATCAACCATCTGTACAATATTAAAGAAGAAAGAAGAAGTAAGGGGGCTAGATGCAGCAAAAGGAGTCATGAGAATATCAAAGTAATGGCCACATGTTCTGGAAGATGTAGAAAAGTTGCTTCTAGTTTGTATAAACAAGAAGCAACTAGCAGGTGATACTGTGCCTGAGAGCTTTATCTATGAGAAGGCAAAGGCCTTGTACACTGACCTCATAAGTAAACTGCCAGGAACATCAACAGAAAATAGAGAAGTCTTCAAGGCAAGCAGGGGATTATTTGATAACTTTAACAAGAGAAGTGGCTTCCATAGTGCTATGAGGCACAGAGAGGCTGCAAGTTGGGACACTAAGGGAGCTGAGGCATTTGCTACCGCGTTCCAGAAACTCATGGTTTCTGAATCTTACCTGCTGGAGCAAGTTTTTAACTGCAATGCTTTTTTGGAAAAAGATGCCAAAGAGGACCTACACTACTGAAGAAGAGAATGAAGTGGCCGGTCATAAGCCCATGGAAGACCTTCTACCTTCTTGTTTTGTTTTAATGCAAGTGGGGATTTCAAAGTCAAGCCCCTGCTCATGTATCATTCCGAGAACTCATGAGCCTTCAAAAAATGCAAGGTGTAGAAGAGCCAGTTAAAGTTATATGGAGGTCCAACAGCAAGGCTTGGGTCACTTGTATCTTGTTCATTAGGTGGATCAGTGAGGTCTTGGGTCCTGGGGTGAAGAAACATCTTTTAGAAAAGAATCTGTCACTCAAAGTCTTGCTGGTTATGGATAATGTTCTTGTTCATCCTCCAGGATTTGAGGATGACTTCCTGGAAGAATTTGAGTTCATTAAGGTCAAGTTCCTTCCTCCCAACACCACGCCAATCCTCCAGCCCATGGATCAGCCAGTCATTTCAAACTTTAAAAAGCTTTACACCAAAGCACTATTTCAGCAATGCTTTGAGGTGACTGAAGAGAGTTTGGGAAAAATCGTTTCCACATCGTGAACTGCCTCAAGATCATTGATAAAGTCTGGGATAGGGTCACCAAGAGAACCCTCAATTCTGCCTGGAGAAAACTGTGGCCTGATTACATTCTTGGACATGACTTAGAGAGGCTTGTTCCTGAACAGGAGCCTCCAGTTGCTGATGAAATTTTGTACTTGGGGAAGACCATGGGACTGGAGGTAAATGGGATGACATTCAAAAGCTGCTGGAAGAACATGGCCAGGAGCTGACCACCCATGAACTGACGGATCTGCATCGTGAGCAACACAAAGGTTATGGAGGAAATCTCGTCTGCAGAGAAGGAGGAGAAAAAGGTGGACATTAGGGAGATGGGTAAAATGTGGGAAACAGTGCAACATTTTGTAGAAAAGCACTACACAAATAAGGCTGTAGCAGTGCGATGAATCTATTTAACGACAGGGCAATGTCACATTTTTGCAAAATCCTCAAAAGGAGGCAAAAGCAAGTGTCATTGGATAGATTCCTTGTTAAAGTTGCACAAAAAGAAAAAGATTCCACTGAACCTATAGATAGCAGTGATTCCATTAGTGGTTAGTGATAGTGAAAGTCATCCTACACAGTAACCCTTCTCTCTCTTATCTCCCTCACACTAGCCATGAGAGTTTTTAAAGTTAAGTACAGGTTAATTTCTTTATTTGTCTTTGTGTTTTCTTTATGATTTTGTATTATATTACAGTATTATAATCATTTTATATGAATATTTTTTAGTTGTGGAACGAATCATCTGAGTTTTCATTATTTCTTATGGGGAAATTTGCTTTGATATGCAAGTGCTTTGGATTACAAGCATGTTTCCAGAATGAACTATGCTCACAAACCAAGGTTTTACTGTGTATGGGCATTTAACTTGCATGTAGAATTGCTGAAATTATGCAATTTTATTTTGTAGTTACCAAACAGTGGAAATGCTACACGAAACTAACTCAACTGGGCACCTGAGTGGCTCAGTTGGTTAAGCCTCCGACTTCGGCTCAGATCATGATCTCTCGGTTTTTGAGTTCGAGCCCTGCGTCAGGCTCTGTGCTGACAGCTCAGAGCCTGCTTCAGATTCTGTGTCTCCTCTCTCCACCCCTCCCCGACTTGTGCTCTGTCTCTCTCTGTCTTTCAAAAATAAATCAATGTAAAAAAATTTTTTTAACTAACTCAGCTGTCTTTCACTTTTTGATGTGCCCATATACCACCAACACTTTACCTTCAGCTTACTGATGAATGTGGAAAGACTTAAAAGGGTTGCCTTATCTTTTCTATTCCTTCTGCATCGTCAATGTCAGTGTAAGTTGTTCACTGATACAAGTAAATAACATGAGTAAGAGAGTTTGTGATACAGTTTCTTGGTCATTCATGTGTCTGAGAACACAATCAACCCAATCCTTTTATCTCTTCACATTATTACTGTATGCTGGTGTGATGGTCTTTTACCAACTGCCCATGGTCCTTATTCTAGAAGGCTCTTTGGTGCCCTGCATCCTGGCCTGCATGTTCTTACTTAGCCTAGATCCTTCCTGTTCTCCAGGTCATTACTCCATTATCACCTACCCTGAGAGGCACCTACATAAAGGAACTTGCTGCACCTCTATTATCTTTATTTTTACTACATCTGTATAATTGTTCAACCCTCACCACAATCCAGTGGGAGAATTTCTCTGGTGATCATTTGCAGTTAATCCATTCTCACACTCATCCCTCAGCCTTACACCACCATCTGTCTTCTTTCTTTTTTTTTTTTTTTTATATTTTTTAAGTTTATTTATTTATTTTGAGAGAGAGAGAGAGAGAGAGGAGAACTCAGGGGAAGGACAGAGAGAGAGAGGGAGAGAGCAAATCCCAAGCAGGATCCACACTGACATGGGGCCCAAACCCACAAACTGTGAGATCATGACCTGAGCTGAAATTAAGAATCAGACACTTCACCGTATGAGCCACCCAGGTGCCCCTATCTGCTTTCTTTCTCTGTAAATTTGCTTGTCTTAAACAGTTTATAGAATTGGAATCCAACATGGTAGAGTCTTTTGCATATGCTTTTCTTAGTATGATTTTGAGGCTCACCTATGTTGCCCCATCAATGTTTTTTTTTCCTTTTTATTACTGAATAGTATCCCAATATTTGGATATATCACATTTATTCATCATTTGATGGCATTTTTTTCACTTTTTCGGTATAATTAATAATACTTCTCCAAATACTGTGCACATGCCTTGTGCGAACATGGTTTTATTTGCTCTTGAGTAAATTCTTAGTGGTAGAACTATTGTGTCAGGGGGTGATTTTACATTAAACTTTTTGAGAAATTGCCAAACTGTTTTCCAAAATGTACCATCTTACATTCTCACCAGCAATATATGATAGTCCCAAGTTCTCTACATCTTTGCCAAAGCATGTTACTGTCTCTCTCTCTAAGAGCCTTCTAGTGGGTATATAGTGGTATCTCCTAGGGGACTTAGTTCATATTTCCCTGATAAATAGTGTTGTTGAACATCTTTTAATGTGCTTTTTAGCTATTCATGTATCTTCTTTGGTTAAATGTCTTTTCAATTCTTTGCACATTTTCAAATTAGGATGTTTATTTTCATTTTATTATCATATTATAGAGTTCTTTAAACATTCTGTTAAAGTCCTTTTACCAGATATATGATGTGCAAAAGGTCTTTCCACTGTGGCTTGTCTTTTCATCTTTTTAATAGGGGCTTTTGAAACATAATATTTTTTTATTTTGATAAAACTCAAATCAATCATGTTTTTTTCTTTTATGGAACATACTTTTGATGTCATATTTAACTTTTTAGACTAATCCAAGGTCCCCCAAATTTTCTTTTGTATTTTCTTCAGGTTTTAGGGATGTGGTCCATTGTTTACGTATGGTGTGAGGTAAGCGTCTAAATCTATTCTCTTTAATATGCCCAAGCACAATTTGCTGAAAAGATTATATTCTGTATTAAACTGTTTTGGTACACTTATTGAAAATGAATGTTAGGGATTATTTCTGGACTGTCAATTTTATTATATTGATCTTTTTCCTTTTTTTAATTTTATGTCTTTAATGTTTATTTTTGAGAGAAGAGAGACAGCACAAGTAGGGGAGGGGCAGAAAGAGAGGAAGATAGAGAATCCAGAGCTCAGAATCCTGAGCTGTCAGCACAGAGTCCACAGTGGGGCTTGAACTGGTGAACCGCGAGATCATGACCTGAGCCAAATTTGGACTCTCAATTGACTGAGCCACTCAGGTGCCCCTGATCTCATACATATCTTTATGCCAGTATCACCTTGTGTCTTAATTCCTGTAGTTTTGTAGTGAGTTTGGAAATCAGAGTTTAAGTCCTCTAACTTTTTTTCTTATTTTACAAGCTTATTTTTGCTGTTCTAATATTTCAGATTTCTATATAAATATTAACGTCGATTTGGCAATTTTAAAAAAGAATCTGCTGCTATTTGAAGGGAAAACAATAAATTAATAAATTTGAGAATTACCATCTTGACAATACTGTGTCTTCCAATTCATGAGCACAAAACATTTCTCTACTAATTAGAGAGTTTTTTTTTTATTTTATTCAGCAGTATTTTATAGTTCTGAGTATGACATGCAATTCTTTTGTTAAACTTATGCCTAAGCTTATTTTTTTTTCTTTTTGAAGCTACTGTGAATGCAATTGCTTTCTTCGATTTCTTTTTTGGTTTCTTTGTTACTAAGGTATAAAAAATATAATTGATATTGAGTTTGAGTCCTGAGACCTTACTAAACTTGTTTATTAGTTCAGATAGTTCTTTTCTGGATTCCTTGATGACATTTTCTACATGTATTTTCATATCATCTGTGAATATAGACAGTTTTGCTTCTTTTATCTTCATCTATCTATTCATTTATTTGCTTCTGCCTAATTGTACAGGGTAAAGTCTCCAAGGCAATGTTGAATAGAAGTGAAGAAAGTAGACATCCATGCCTTGTTTTCAGTCTAAAGAGGAAAACATTTGGTTTTTCACCTTTGCATATATCATAAGCTGTGAGGTTTTTGTAAATGCCCTTTATCAGACTGAGGAAATTACCTTTTTTTCCTGGTTTGCTGAATATTTTTTTAAATCATGAATGGATGTTGGTCTTTGTCAATGTATTTTTTTTCTCTGCATTTATTGAGATTACAATGTGGTTTGGTTTGTGAACCTTTTCAATTAGTATGGTTATTGTATTTATTGATTCTCTGATTGTTAAACAACAGTGTATTCCTTGGATAAATTCCACTTGCTGTTGGTGTATAATCATTTTTATATGATGGTGGATTTCATTTGTAACTATTATATTAATATTTATGTTTCAATGTTAATGGGGAATATTGATCTTAAGCTGTATTTTCTTGTTTGTCTATGTCTGGATTTGTATCAAGGTAATAGTAGCCACATATAATGATATGGGAAATGTTTTTTCCTTTATTTTCTGAAAGAGTTTGTGAAGGAATGTTATTATCTCTTTTCTTAAAAATTTGAAATAATTCGTATGTGAAGCCCTCTGGGAATTTTCCCTGAACCTGGCCTCATTGCATTTTATGTCCCAACTCTTTGAGCTCTTCCAGATAAGTTTCATCAAACTTTAAGGACTTTCCTTGTCCAATTATATTTGCCTTTCAAGTCTCAGCTTAAAAGTCATGCTATTGCAAACACAGAATTTAGCACATTTTGCAGTATCACAGAATTGTTTTTCCTATTTTCTAATGCTGCTGTAAATGTGTGTGTATGTATACTATTTAATTTCATATATTTTTTGATAGCTTCAAGAAATTTGAAAAATTGTAGAGGTAAATGTTTTGGTCATATTACATTTCAACAGTTAGAAACTCTCATTTTATTCCTCCCCAAACCGTAGCTTATTGTGATTTAATATTTTCTTAACTTATTTAGAATTCCTTCCTATGCGTATAAGTCACATTAGCCTTGTGGGAGCTCACTAGCTACGTTTTCCAGCAGAACACCAACAAACAACAGACATTGTGGGAAAATATGGGACTTCTTAGTAAGAGGATGTTAGCGGGCGCTTATTGTAGGATTTGTGGTTGTGTGAGGTACATTGTGAGAGGGTTCAGTGAACCAGGTTACCTTTCAAGATTGAATGCTGATAGGAACTACTGGTAGTTCTGTTGAGTAATGTCTAAAAAATACACCAACTGGAGTCAAACATGCAAGAAAGATTATTGCAGGAGGAGTTCAGGCTTTTGTAGTTAAGGGCAGAGCCTGAACTCAACGCTACTGACACAAAAGGCAGAAGAATTTTTAAATGCTGGGTGGTCTAATAGAAAAGTACTAGTCGGCATTAGGCAGGTGATTGGTCAAGGTGATTAGGTTATCTATGTTTGTTAATCAATGCTTATTCAGGAAGTTAGGCTCCTGCCCTACCACTGACCAGGAAATAGGGGAGCTATCTTTCTTGATGATTATATTTGAACAAGATGGCCCCCAGGCCCTTGAGAAAGACATTCTTGGGTTATAAAACTGGCAACAGACTGGGAGAAGATTTACATCTCAAAGGAGCAGAGAAAGACTTTACAATTAAAAGTTTTCTAAAGTAAATCCTCTGAGAAAAGTGAGGTCAGGGCTGTATTGTCAGGAAGAAAGCAACCAAAGTTAAGTCTTGTTGAGGAGAACATTAAGGCCCTCTTGGTTAGAACCTTGATAATTGTTTTCTAGGAGGATGGAACAACAGAGCAAGGCTAAAAGTGTAATTGAAAATGGAGTAGCAGTCACTTGTGGTGGCCTGGAAAGGGGGCCATTTCGTCTTTCTGGTTGCTTGGGCAATTGGTTATTTGTGCTCAGAAGTGATTACAGAGAGATTTTTGTTTCTTTCTTTCTTTCCATCAGTATCATAGAGTAATTTCATCTGGATTCTGTGAGTTTGTGAAATTATTTATGTTCAGCAGAACACCATAGTCTAACAGTTAATGCTATGTCAACTATGAGTTGACAGCTGTCAGGGTGGTTTATTGCTGTCTGTACCTTGATATTTTTGTGTTTATTTTTATTTTTGGAAGGAAGAGAGGCATGTTTTTACAGAAGGGTGAAAAGAATGGTTTTCATTTTTTTCTATATTTTGTATAGATTATCTGTCAGCTGAAGGTGTTTTTAATCTGTGCTATTAAAACCAAATAGGACTAAGGTTTGATGAATCTCCCCTTTAAAAATTATATGGTTTAGAGTGAACTGATTGACAGTTTTTCTTTTACTTTTTATTTCTATCCTTAATATTTTCTCATTCTCATGCTGATTTCCTTGAATTGCTTTTGTAATTTAACATTATCATCAACAGTGAACATTTTCCTGGAAAACAGAGTAGTACGATAATTGGAGAAAAAAAAATGCTTGACACAGTTATAATTCTTTAATCTTTTCAAATGATGTGATAATATGTTTCCCTCTCCTTTTTATTTAATTATGCTAGTCACATATACTTTTCAATAAATAAACTTAACCCTCCATAGGAAATTTCTTAATATTTTTTATCATTCTATCATTTAGGGAATTGAGGGACACAACTCAATGACCACATAGAGTCATTTTCTATAAAATATTAAGATAGTACTATCTTGTTAAGGAAAAAGTAGGTATATACTACATATATTTTGGTTAATTTGAATATATGATGTGTGTCAGATAATGGCTCTTGCAATCAACATATTTATACACTTAAGTCTAATAAACATTTCTGTCCTAACTAGGATTCCTGAAACTCTGATTATAAATCCTAAAGTTTATCATTTCCCTTAGCAGTAATAATGATATAAGTATAAGTGAATATAAAATCAGTCCTCACCTCTCATTTCCTTAGGTATGTCCCCACCTTCTCATGGCTTTAAAATCAATCTATCTAAATTTATATCTACAGTCAGTCAACTCTCCTTAATTCCAGACCATGCATACAATAGTTTCTCAATACCTCCCTTTGGACATCTGATAAACATCTCAAACTTAATATGCCTATTAGTGTAATAGATGCCTGATTTTCCTTACCCCCAATCTTCAACTCCTCTAGATTTCTCTAAGTTAATAGCAAGTTCCACTCTTCCAGTCATTCAGGCAAAAACTTGGATAATCCTTGATACCATCTTTTAATCCCATTATCTTGCTAATTAGTCATCACATCCAAATGAGTCTATCTTCAAATTACATCCAGAATTTAACCAAAATTCACTGCTACCACTGTGCTCACGGCACAATCAGCTCTTTTCCTTGACCAGGAAAGCCTCCCAGTGGTCCAGCTGGAGGTACTCTGACAATGCAGCAGCCAGGATAGGCTACATCTTACTGGCCTCACATAATCTGGATCTGGAACATTACCTCTCTATCTCATCTTCCATTTTGCTTTCTCCCACTCATTCTGACCTGACCCTTCTGATTTTCTTGCTGCAGTTATACACCTGGCTCAAGATCTTTGTCCATCCCGCTCTTCCTGCCCAGAGTTTCCCTCCAAATACCTTAAAGTCTTGCTCCTTCACCTCATTTAATTCTTTGCTAAATGTTACCTTCTTAGTGACATCTTCCCTGGGAACCTTAAAGTTCAATCCTTTCCCAGACCCTGGATTCTCCATCAATTTTCCTTGCTTTTATTTCTCTCCAAAATATTTATCATCTTCTAACATTCTGTAAAATCTAAGAATTTATTTAGTCTTTCTCTTTCCACTAGAATTAAGTTGTATGAGGGGAGAAGTTTTGCCCCTTTTTTTTTTTTTTTTGTATGGCTTAATCATTGTCCCAACAATAGAGCTGGGTGCATTCCTTGTGCATGTGGATACATAAAAGGGGTTGTGGGGCGCCTGGATGGCTCAGTCGGTTAATCGTCCAACTCTTGATTTAGGCTCAGGTCATGATCTTATGATTTGTAAGTTCAAGCCCCACTTGGGCTCTGTGCTGACAGCATGGAACCTGCTTGGGATTCTCTCTCTCTCCCTCTTTCTCTATCCCTCACCTGCTCATGCTCATGCACATGCTCTCTCTCTCTAAGTAAATAAACATTTAAATAATTAAAAAATAAAAGGGTTATGTAGGATTCTTAATCATCTCTGTAGAATATTCTTTAGGTAGGTTCTATTAATTTGGATAAAAATAATCACTAGATATCATTCTATCCTTCTGGATAGAATAAACTATGCACCAGTGAAAAACAATCCAAGAATCTCAGTGGTTTACAACTATAGTGGTTGATTTCTGGCTTATGATCACACATCCATAATGAGCCAGTGTGGTTCTATCCACATCACCTTCATCCAGGATGTCAAAATCCAGGATTTTGCCCTTGTTAGAAGGGCAAATAAAAGAAACCGTGGCTAGCCATGTGCTGACTCCTAAACCTTCTGCTTGAAAGTATCCCTTTTTTGTTTATATTTCAATGGCAAAGTGAGTTCTATGCTCAATCCTGAGGTCCTCAGGCAGGGAAGTATAATTCTTTCAAAGAAAGAAGTAGAAATAATTATCAACTATGATACTATAGTTTACATTATTATATTTAAATCATAATGAAAATGACCCATGTACATTATTTGTTTTAAACAATTTAGTTATTATATTTGTGATGCTTTCTAAATTTGGAGTTCTCATTATTTTCTTTCTTTTAAAGTTTTAGGGTATATGAAATATAGTCTTTATGCTTTCAACTTCTCTATTGTTTCAATAATTAAAATAATCTATAAGTCTTTTTTATAAGCATGCTTTATCTTATCTTTTCCTAATGATAAATAAAGAGTATTCTTTTGGGGGCACAAATTTTAACTCACTATTACAATCTTTATTCCTTGCCTTATGAATGAAAAAAGGTATATAGTTGTTTTCATCCATTTGGGCTGCTATATAAAACAAAAACAAAACAAAGCATTGACTTGGTGGTTTATGAAGAGCAGACATTTATTTCTTACTGTTCTGGAAGCTGGGAAGTCCAAGATCAGGGTGCTGGCACACACAATATCTGGTTTTTAGATTGCTGTCTTTTCACGTGTTCTCTCATGGCAGAAGTAGGGAGGAAGTTTTTTGTAAGAGCTCTAATCCCCTTCATGAGGGCTTCACCTCTTGACCTAATGAGGTCCCAAAGTCTCCACCTCCTAATACCATCATATTAGGGTTTAGGGTTTCAATATATGAGTTTGGAGAAATGGGGGAGATACAACACATAGCTTTCCACTCTGACAGCCCCCCAAATTCATGTCTTCATATCCTTCTCTCGTGCATAAGGCACTCATCCCATCCCAACAGGCACCAAAGTCTTAGCTTATTACAGAATCAACAAAAGTCTAAGTCCAAAGTGTCATTTAACTATCATTGAAATCATATATGGGTTAGACTGAAGGTATGTTTCATTCTGAGTCAAACTGCTTTCCTCCAGCTGTGATCCTGTGAAATCAAACATGTTATATACTTCCAAAATACAATGATGGGACAGGTGTAGGATAGATACTCCCATTTGAAAAGATCAAAATAGAAAAGAATATCAGGTCCTAAGTAAGTCTAAAACTAATTGACTCCACCCTCATGACCTAATCTTATCCCAAAGGCTTCATCTCCTAACATAATCACCTTGGGATTTAGGATTTCAACATACGAATTCTGGGGAGACAAAAATATTGAGTCCATAGCTATAATTATTAGAAAGAACGGTCCTATTCTAACAGTCTAGTTATGATTCATTTATTCCCAAGTAGATCATTGGTACAATGGCAATAAAAAGAATATGATAGATTTGAGATACAAGAAGGAAAACATATGGGGCATAAATATTGAATAGGTGTTTTAAAAAAAATTTTTTTAACGTTTATTTATTTTTGAGACAGAGAGAGACAGAGCATGAACAGGGGAGGGTCAGAGAGAGGGAGACACAGAATCTAAAACAGGCTCCAGGCTCTGAGCTGTCAGCACAGAGCCCGACGCAGGGCTCGAACTCACGGACCGCGAAATCATGACCTGAGCCGAAGTCGGCCGCTTAACTGACTGAGCCACCCAGGTGCCCCATTGATTAGGTGTTTTAGAAACAGACAAGAAAGTTGAGTATTATGTCAAGATTCATGGCCTGGAATTTTTGCATTCAAAGTAACTTCAGTCAGAGTTGAGGAAGCCCTTTTGGGATTCCTACACTGAGGGAATCTTGTTTCACAGCTGTCTGGACAATATTTCCTTTTCACTGTTTTCTTGAATTCGATAAAGCTCAAGCTTTCTGCCATCATGCATTTCTTGATGTGGGAAACAGAGCCACAAGGACAACCATTTAAATGCACAGGCTTTTGAATCTTCCAGTTCTGAGCCAAGTGGCTCAATCCCTTGGAGTAATCCTGGATAAATTACTTAGCTTCTCTCAGCTTCAGTTTTCCCTCTCTGTAATTAGAAAATCATTACAATCTATGTGGAACCTTAATGAATTACTGCATGCAAAATGCCTCACACAGTCCCTACAATATAATAAGCCTTCCATAAATATTTTGTTTTTGTTATCCAACCTAAACATTTTAAAGCTTCTTGTTTTCCATTATTTGTTTCTGCTGAGATTTGAGATCCTGAAATTCATATCATCTGTTCATTATCAATAGAGAGGACAACCAATGTGAAAATTTACAGGGGACTGAATGCTGAAAGGATATACTGAGAAGAAAGGAAGAAACCTCTCAGCTGCATACTGAGACTAGGAGATATTATGGAATTTTAGAATACAGACTGAATTGAAATTATTCGGGAGGTTTAGTTTCTGTTTGATTAAACTATGTAAATTTGCTTGAAAAATACATCTGTCAAAGGCAGTGCAAAAATAAATAAATAAATAAATAAATAAATAAATAAATAAATAAATAAATAAATCCGTGAATCCATGACTTACTGCCCAGGAGGTAACAGAGTTTTGCTGACAAAATCATGTAAATGCCACAAACTCAGTTTGGAGTCTTAGGGTTGCTGAAAGAGTTCTCTTTTCTGTGAGTTGAGTAGTTTAATGGTCACATTTTTCACAAAAATGATACTATTAACTACCTGGGGGATATAAAAAAGATATGTGAATTTAGCCCTCATTGAAATATATGACATTTTGTTGGAAACAAATATGGATATGGCACACAACTGGAAATGAATACGAGTTAAAAAGGAAAATTATATTTTCATTATAAAATTGAGAGTTATTGACTAGATGTAATACTTAGAGCTACAGAAATACTGAGGTCAGCTACTGAAAACTATTTTTTTTTTAAAGCAAATGATCAAGGCACAAACTTAACAGAATGTTTTATCAGTGATGGGGATTCTCTGGAGTCATGTTGCAAAGGAAGAATGGCATTAGGAATGTGCACTATTGCCAAGAAAGGAGAGAGCTTTAAAAAGGAAAGTCTGAAATGTGGAGACATGTCAAACAGGAAGTGAGCTTAGAACATTCAGATTTATCTGGCTTTAGTATTAGATGGGCAATGATCTTTCAGGAGAACTAAATTTTAGTAGATAAGCAAATTTAAAAAATTGATTCCAAAGCCATTTAAACAGAAAGTAATCAGAAAATAAAGAGAGCAAATATAGATGTCTCTTGAAAATTTTGATGATTAATAGGAAACAGGGAACTTTGTTTTCTGCTGTTTCACAGACCATTATTCACACATTCTACTGAAAATAACCAAAAGTAGATAAAAGTCATAAGTAAAAAGTATAAAGTGCTAGGGAAAGTATAATTAAAAATCGATAATAATTATACACAAAAAAATTACAAAGCTTAAATGCATGACATTTAAAGAGATTACAAATGGAGATGTATATACAGTATCCAGTAATTACAAAACATTTTGAAATGACAATTTTCCTCACATTGATAGGGTAAATGAAATTTTTCTTTAATTTTTTTTATTAACGTTTATTTATCTTTGAGACAGAGAGAGACAGAGCATGAACAGGGGAGGGGCAGAGAGAGAGGGAGACACAGAATCTGAAACAGGCTCCAGGCTCTGAGCTGTCAGCACAGAGCCCGACGCGGGGCTCGAACTCAGGGACTGTGAGATCATGACCTGAGCCGAAGTCGGACGCTTAACCGACTGAGCCACCCAGGTGCCCCAAGTAAATGAAATTTAATTCCAATTATTATCACGATAGGTTATGAAATAAAGACTAATCATTATTTTATCACTAAGAATATTAACATCACAAGGAGTTATTATTATGTATCACTAAGTATATAATAGGTAAGGATGTGAAATAAAGGAAATCTAAACTATTGTGTTGACAATACAACATTTACTGAGCAGTTGGATAAACAGTTTGCCATTAGCTATTAAAAATGCACATCCTTAAGGGAGCAGACAGACTCTGGTGTACGTATGCTGGAGAAACTCTTGAACGTGTGCCCCAGGAGAAATTTAGCAGGATGTTTGTAAAAGTGTGCTGGTTGGTAAGTACAAGAAAAGGAGGAAAGAAAAGAAAAGAAAAGAAAAGAAAAAGAAAAGAAAAGAAAAGAAAAGAAAAGAAAAGAAAAGAAAAGAAAAGAAAAGAAAAGAAAAGAAAAGAAAAAAGAAAAGAAAAAGGAAAGGAAGAAAGGAAAGGAAAGGAAAGGTAGGAAAAGAAAGAAAAAGAAAAGAGAAAAGAAAAAAGGAAAGGAAAAGGAAAAGAAGGAAAGGAAGCGAAAAGAAAAAGGAAAGGGGAAAGGAAAGAGGAAAGGGAAGGGAAGTGAAGGAACTGAAAAGAAAACAAAAACAAAAACATGTAAATCGATAATTGAGTCAGGATTGGCTTCACGGGCATGTGGTCTATGCAGTCTAATGGGGGCCCACACGTAAAATGTACCTTTGCTTGGCTTAATACTTTGCTGTCACTATCTTAAAATTCATAATACTTTTTGAACTTGGGGCCTCACGTTTTCATTTTGAATTAGCTCTCACAAATTATAAAGCCAGTCCTACAGAACTGAAAAATAAATCATATATTTACACAGTGGACTATTACTACAATGAAAACGGGTGAACCACAGCATCATGCAGTAATGTGCTTATAGCCCACAAATTAATATATCCACTGTGACTCCATTTCAACAAATTGGAAAAGCAGGGAAAATTAAATTATTTTTGTTTAAGGATGTACAAATGGGTAAAGAAACTATATTTTAAAAAAGCAAGAGACTTTTATCAGATAAGTTAGTATATTGGTTGTATCTAAGCAATAGGGATATATGATCTACACAGGTGTCTTCTATAATCTTGGAACTATATTCTTTTTATCCAAGGTTATGGTTAAATAGGTTCTTACTGATTCTCTGTACATGATTTATACTTTCCCCTTTATGTATGATTTAGTCCTCCCCAAGAAAAATTTAAAATAAAAATAAAATGTAGGCCAACTAGAATTAAATGATATCTGTCCGTGACTTTGAACAGTAGCCCTAGAGCTCCACTGTGTTTGGGTGAAAGGGAAGTTGAGGGGAAGGAAATGCAAATGCCAGATGGAAGAAGCAAGTTTGAAGAGGCTCCTTGAAGTTTTATACAGATGTCCCAGTGACTCTCTACAGCTGAGTTCTTTCGTCTTTTAAATGATGGATTAGGAAATTAGTTATAATTGTAGTTTGAGGAGAAACAATATTAAAGGAACATGTTTATTATTAAATGAACAGTTTTTCAAAATGGAGAAAATTCAGCAAACTTTAGGCAAAGATCAAGAAGCTGTAACAAATTCAGTAGGAAGCACGTTTGCAATATGCCTTGGGCTTGTGGTTGCTGACTTTATTTTTCCCTCTTGCAATGGGCCAGAGAGCTTTCCTCTGCTACTAATGATGCTGAAATTGCCAAAGTTCTCCAACTAACGAAATGTTTGGAGACATCCTAGGAGAATGAGCATGGCATAGAAGTAAAACATCAAGGGCTATTGCCAGCTCTGGGACCCAGAATTAGTTTCCCCACCAGACCTCAGAGTCTCCCAGGGTGGAGCTATTTGCCTGCAATCCACATCCTGACAGCTGGGCACAGAGAGTCCCTATGTGTCACTGTCTCAGGGGTGGAAGTTAAACAGTTTACAGCTGCCTTCACTATTTCACACTACAAACGTATGTGGTGTTGTGCTGGCTAAGTAGGGCTGAAAACTTCAGGGTTATATAAATAAGCACTATGATGATGAAAACTACTGCTTATCATTCTAGCTACAGGGTCTTTATGATTAACAGCCTCAATCATCCTAACTTCCTACAAGTGCTGCGGGGTGGCACAAAGACCCCATTAGCAGTCCTCAAGCTGCATATTTTCCTAGATCACTTTTAGGCCACTGACCAAAGGGGTAAAGATGTTAGAGATGACCTGGTTTTAAAAGGAGCCCTTCTACATCAGCCAGGTCACGATCTCGCGGTCCGTGAGTTTGAGCCCCGCGTCAGGCTCTGGGCTGATGGCTCGGAGCCTGGAGCCTGTTTCTGATTCTGTGTCTCCCTCTCTCTCTGCCCCTCCCCCGTTCATGCTCTGTCTCTCTCTGTCCCAAAAATAAATAAAAAAAAATAAAAAAATAAAATAAAAGGAGCCCTTCTATAAGTTGAATTCACTAGTGGAATTTCATTAATGGAAGTTTCTTCTTCCAGGGAAAAGCAGGCGACTAATTAAAAACAACATATTGTAACTGCTCCTCCTAGAACACTCTAGTAGTAAATTGTGCTCCTCTGGTGTCGGATAAATCGTTGTTTTCCTCTAAAAGCTGTCACACAGTTTTCGAGATTACCCCTTGAAAGTTAGGTTTGCATTTATCCGACAGTGGCATTTATAATATGTGAACACCTTGAGCAAAACTTTCTGTCTACCAACTTGGTAATTTACCTTTTATAAACTTGGTTTCACATCAGATAGTCTAATGCATTTTGCCATTCATTATAGAATCATGTCTAGAGGCATATTCTTTTCTGGACTGTGTCAAGCATCTCAGCAATCTTGTTTTAACCTGAACATACCACTCCAATACATTATAACATAAAATGATTTGGAGGGTGTCAAGACCACTTCTGCCTCTACATATCTTCTCTTCCCAACTTAGTCTCAAACACTTATCTTCCTGAGTCTCACTGGAAGTTTCTATGGGACTGAAACAGAAGTAAGTACATTACCTGGAAGGTCACTCTATAAACAAACTTGCTCTATGGAGTGCCTGGGTGGCTCAGTTGGATAGGTGCCCAATTTCAGCTCAGGTCATGTTCTCACGGTTTGTGAGTTTGAGCCCCACATCGGGCTGCATGCTGACAGCTCAAAGCCTGCTTGGTATTCTCTCTCTCTCTCTCTCTCTCTCTCTCTCTCTCTCTGCCCCTCCCCCACTTGTGCTGTTTTTGTCTCTCAAAATAAATAAGTAAAACCTAAAAAAAGTAAAGAATGTCTCATTTTCATAACTTAGCAATGCAACTAACTTCTGAAGTTTTTAAGCAAAATAATAATAATAATAATAGGATTTTTACATGACATTTAGCTATCCTTATGAAATTACTTCAGATAAGTATAGTGATAGTACATTGACTTAATATACAGTAATATAATATTTTAGAAATTTCATTGTGTAACAGATTGAGACATAAACATGTGTCACATCACTATAAATCATTCAAAAGCCTATAACAACTTCTGATATTTCTTAAAGCTCTATTTCCCTGTAACTTAGAGTTTTAGGTTTAATTATAGATCTATGATAAAGACAGCTGTAACAGTTTGCCATTTTGATCTGCCTAGGCTTTTTCTACTTTACTGATGATAGATTCCTCATTCCCGTAAGAAGTTGATTCCATCTATTTACAGGTGGTAAAATCTACTCTTCTGCCTAAGGATTTGGTTATAAGAGTTCTGTCTAATCAGAATACCCAATTCCCAGCATTGATGTAATTGATTCAGGACTGAGAATATTACTCACGTGGGGCCATCAAGGGTCCATGTGAGGATTTTCAAGGCTATCCGGAAGGAGTTGTGTTAGATGTTGCTAACCTCCTGGAAAAGAAACCTTCAGTTAAAAAGATAATTTTTTAAAATTTTTTGGAAATTTTCTTATTGCATGTGCACACACACACACATTTCCATACTTTTTCACCACCCAAACAGAACTCAATAACCATTGGGCAATAACTCAGTCATTCTTCCTCCCCACAACCCTGGTAACCTTTGAATTAACCTATTTTTTATATATCTTGAAAGTGGAATCATATAACGTTTGTCCTTTTATGTCTTATTATACTGAGCATATGTTTTCAAAGTTCTTTATGTATCTGGAATTTATTCGTTTTTATTACAGAACAATAATGCATTGTATGTATATACAGCATTTTGTTTCTCCATTCAGCTGTTGGCGGACATTTGAGTTGTTTACGCTTTAGTTGTGCCGTACTGTTTCCTAGTTTTTGAAGTTTCTTAAGCTTTTTAAACAACCAAACTTTTCCACATCTGCTGCACCATTTTAAATTCCCACTATCAATGTACAAAAGGGCATATATGTTGGTAATTGTTATATCTTCTCAGGTCATCCTTTTGTCAGTATGTAAAGATCTTTCTTTGCCCTTGTCATGGGTTTTGACTTAAAATTTATTTTGTTTAATATTAATCTAGCCATTCCAGCTCTTCGTTGGTTACTATTTGCATAGAATATTTTTTCCATCCTTTCATTTTCAATCTCTTTGTGTCTTTCAGTGTAAGCTGAGTCTCATATAGACTACATGTAGTTAGTTGTATTTTGGTTTTTGTACCATTATGTGAATCTTTGTCTTTTGACTGGAGAGTTTAATTTGCATTCAAGGTAATGACAAATAGGGAAGGACTTATTTCTGCTATTTGACTATTTGTCTTTTGTATGTGCCTCATATGTACTTTTTTGTCCCTCATTTCCTTCATTACTGCCTTCTGTTGTGTTTAGTTGATTTTTTTTATTGAACCATTTTGTTATCCTTCTCATATTTTTTCCTGCATAATTTTTAGATATTTTCTTTGTGGTTACCATGGAAATTTATTTAACACCTTAAACTCATAACAGTCTGGTTCAAAATGATACCAACAACTTTAACAGCATACAAAATTCTGCCCCTATACAGCTCTGACCCCCCCCACCCTGCACCTTTATGTTGTCATTGTCACAAATTACATCTCTATCTATTATGTGTACAAGAGTTTAGATATACAATTATTCATTTGTCTTTTAAATTTTGTACGAAATAAAGTGGAGTTACAAACCAAAACTACAGTTAATACTGGATTACATTTATGCCCATATATTTAGTAGAGATCTTTATTTCTTCATATGGCTTTGAGTAACTATTTAGTGTTCTTTCATTCCAAATTTAAAGTCTATTTTTTTGAGAGAGAGAGAAAGAGGGGGAGAGAGAGAGAGCACACACACACGTGCACACGGTATGAACAGGGAAGTGGCAGAGAGAGAAAGAGACAGAGAGAATCCCAAGCATGTTCTGCTTTGGGCACAGAGTCTGACATGGGGCTCAATCTCAAGAACGTGAGATCATGACCTGAGCTGAGATCAGGAGTCAGATGCTTAACCTACTGAAGTACCCAGGTGCCCCTAGTGTCCTTTCATTTCAGTCTGGAGAATTCCCTTTAGCATTTCTTGTAGGACAGTTTAGTGGTAACGAACTCCCTCATTTCTGTTTATCTGAGAATGTCCTAACTTCTCCCTCATTTTGATGGACAGTTTTGCCAGCTGCACAATTCTTTTGTTCACAGGACATTTAATATGCCATCCCACTGTCTTCTGGTCTCCATGGTGTGATAAGAAACCCATTGTTAACTTTCTGAGGATCATTTGTATGATATACCAACACTATTTTTTTTTAAAGATTCTTTATGTAAGATTGAACATTTAGTGGCAGAATTAAAAAGCTGACAACCCCGCGTCAGGCTCTGGGCTGATGGCTCAGAGCCTGGAGCCTGTTTCCGATTCTGTGTCTCCCTCTCTCTCTGCCCCTCCCCCGTTCATGCTCTGTCTCTCCCTGTCTCAAAAATAAATAAACGTTGAAAAAAAAAAAATTTAAAAAGCTGACAAAATTCTGGAGCTAGTAATTTTTTTTTTTTACTTTGTTGATTTTACTCTTGGAACATGTAAGTAACAGGGATGTTAAGTAAGGTCTCAAATGTTTTCAGTTTGGAAAGACTATACCTTCACAATCAGTCCACACCCCTGTGTTCTGGGAAAGACTGGTAGCCCAGCTATATAAAAAGTTCTACCCAATGCTTTTTCAAAAAATACACTTTTGCCTTGATAAGCTTAATTATTTAAGTGGTAAGACCTTATTGCCAAGGTCTTCGTGTATTACTGAGGAAAATGCCAAAGAATTTTTTATTTAAGTTTTACAAATATTTGTACATGTTTGCCGCATATGTGGATGCTAAAACGTTGTTATTTCTAAGCAAAGTTTAATTTTGGCATTTGAAAAAATTAGAAACATTTATCAAAGATAGCCTTTATTATATAGAATATATAATAACTATATATATAATATATAGTTATATATAATAAATATATTCTATATATAACATAGAATATATAACTATATAATCATATAGTTTTATCAAACATATCAAACATATATAGTTTTATCAAACATGATAGTTTTATCAAACATATCAAACATATATAATATATATGTATATTTAATATATATGTATATGAATATATAATAACTATATAATATATAGTTATATATAATAACTATATTCTATATGTAATATATATAGAATATATAATAACTATATAATTATATAGTTTTATCAAACATATTATGATTATATAATCATAACATAGGTATAACAGTATAGCAATTATATTTATCATTTTATTATACATAAAGCAGAGAGCGTTACTCTATTGTCAGTTAATCTCCACTCAATTGCATTAATATAGATCAAAGAAATTACATTATATGTTCCACATCTACTCACATTTTCAGATCATTTATTGAATCCACAAATATTCATTCAATGTCTGTCGGGCCAGTCCTGAGGCCTGTTTGCACTCACACCCATTCTTCCTTTGTTATGCATCCCAGATTGGCTGTGTTTACTTGAAAAGGCTCTGTGTTCCTGTGGGGGCTGACTCACTGGGGCAATGTTTCCCAGGTTCCTGGATAAGCTGTGTTCCATTTGGGTGGGTCAGTGTGTGATGCTTACAGAATATGGGAAGGCAATGGAAAAGATGCTAAGGTATTCCTCCCTCAACTCTTTCTTTCCATTAGGATCTCTATGCCTCCTGCTCCTGCTGGACTGGAGAGGCCATCAAGGGTTCAGCTTCTGTCAGGTCTTACTCCTAAACTCCAACACATAGATGGCATTGCTGAATTTGACAGTGGTATCTTTTGTTGAAGAGGTGTAGGAGAAAGCCTGCTTGGGATCAATAATTGAGAGAATGAGATGAAAGGAACTGGAAACAAAGAGCATAGACAACTGTCAGGAGTAGTTTTGATGTAAATGGGGAGACAGAAGTTGGGTGGTAGCTGATGAGGGAGCATAAGGCAAGTTGACAGTCAACACCCCACCCCTGCCCCAGGTGGGATGTGTGCGATATTCCTCAGGCACTCCTGGCTGCCCAAACACATTTGCCCCAAAACAAATGGTTAACTGATAGAGATCATAGTCCTGCAGGACCTAAGTCTCTATCACCCCTCCAGAGTGATGTGGGAGACAAAAGCAGTAGGAAATGGCAATAGAAGTAAATTTCCTTATAACCTACAGCCCACTGACAAATACTTGAGGCTGGCAGTGTAAAATGTTTCTCCAGGAACTCCTTACTGTCTTAATGTTAATACTTTGCTAGAGGGAAAAAACAACCTTAGCTTGACAATAGCTAGGCCTCCACTAATGGGAGTCTTCTTTAGCATATGAAAATCTCACTGCAAACTTCCACTGGACTTTATGACCCCCAACCCCATAGTATATAACCAGTCTCTCCCCATGGTCCCAGGACAGCTCTTCCTGGGACCTGCCCATGGGTCCTGTCCCCGTACTTTAATAAAATCACCTTTTTGCACCAAAGACATCTACAAGGATTTTTTTATTGGCCATTGGCTCCAGACCCCACGAACCCCACTGTCAACCCCCCAAAAAACCTCATCAGTAGCTACCATGAGATAGATATAAGACCAAGAGAAAAATATAGGAGAAAAAAATAGATTTTATTTTGATAGAGATGATCTGATATAGAGAGAAAAATTAAAATTTCCTAAAAAGAAGGGAGAATTGATAGAAAAAAAGTCCTTGATTCTGTGAGTTTTAGGAGGGTTCTGCTGTAAAAAAGGGGCATGGACAATTTATCTGGACACTGGAATAGCAGGTGGGAATACAGAGTGTGTGGGTACTCACATGGGCAAGGTAGTTGACAAAACAGCAATTTTTTTGGACTTTTTTCACCACTCAGTGAGAAGTAATAGTTAAATAAAAATATATAGAATAAATCTAGTATGCTACCATATTTTAAGATTAAAATGTTTTATGAAATCTGTAGATAGAGCTTGAAAGCAGCTATGCAAAATTTGCTTCAGATAATTAAACAGATAGATAAATAGAAAGATTTGTGTGTGTGTATATACATTTGAGATCTACATGTCACAAGTGACCTGATATATTTATATCATCTAATTTCACAATATATCAATCTAGTCAGAATGTACAATTAAAAAATCAGAAAATAAAAACAGAGAATAAACTTAAAAATTAAGAATTTTGAAGAGCAGTAATTATTTTTAAAATCTATATTTTCTTTTTTAAAACAAATTGAAGAACTTACATGTCTAATTAATAAAAAATTAATTTGCCACCTCATTTGTGTCTCATCAGAAAAAAATATTACTAGTTCTAATATTACCTTAAAAATGCCAGATGGGGACAGCCAATGTTAATTACCTTCATACATTTTAAAATAACCCACAATTTTAAATATTGAAAGATTATTTTAGGATTTTGAGCAACTAACTTTGTTTGCTTTTTTCACTATGTCATACTAAATGCATTTCTTAAATTGCCAATTGCTATATAATATATTTTTTTTCTAAGTTTCTTATTTTGAGAGAGATCGAGCAAGCACAAGTCGGGGAGGGCCAGGAAGGGAGGGAGAGAATCCCAACCATGCTCCATGCTGTCAGCGCAGAGCCCTGGGGGGGGCATGAACTCACCAACTGTGAGATCATGACCTCAGCCGAATCAAGTCAGATGCTCAACTGACTGAGCCACCCAGGTGTCCCTTGTCCTCTATCATTATCTTATGATGTTACAGAACCTGGCCTGGATCACCTGGCAGAAGAACCAAGTGGCACTTGGAGATCTTGGAAGACAGGAGGTTTATTTCCAACCGGGGGCCTCAGAGGAGATAACTCTCCAGAGGTCTGAGCACCCAGCGCAAGCATGGGGGCCAATTTATAGTCTGTTACTTCTGCATTAGTAATTTGGCATGGGCTGCAAGCAAGTGGAGCAGGAAGAAGAACCTGGAAGGGGAGTTGTCAGGTGGGGACTGGAATTCCCCTATCAGTGCTGTCAGCCATCTTATAATGTAATTTTTCCCTATCAATGAAATAATCATTAGCTTCATGTAAGGATATCAATCTGGCCAATTTGGAAAATAGAATGATTTCACTTATTCTAAATTAAGTGATTTTTCAAGAAGAGTCTATGAAAGCTTCCAAAGAAGAAATGAGATATTATGACCATTAGCTATTGGACATTAAGACCAATGCTTAGCAGTAGTCCAAAGCAAAGCATACTCTAAGCTTTAACTGAGGTATTATCTGAAATATTGATAAGTGGTTTACATTAAATATCCTTCAATATGTCAAAATGTTTATATGTATTTTTATGTGAGCCTTTATTTATAAAACCTGTCACACAGTTACATGTGTATGTGCATGAGTACACATGTGCATGTGCACACACACACACACACATACACACACATACACATACACATACTACAGAGCCCAGAGGTTTGAATGCTGCCCAGATGAGAACCCTGACTTGTATGATTGATTTGGAAAGTTTTTGCTTCATACATATTTGGAATTCTGGACAGAACAGTATAATTATTCCTGCTTGGAAATAATTCTCAGTATATTGAAAGAATGAATAAATAATTGAATTTAGAGCAAGATATAGCGACAATGTATGTAAAACTTTGGATGGACATGTATCGATCAGAAGAAAACTTTGAGACTCTGGTAATAGTGGAAGTAAGTTTGAGGTTCATATATAGGGTCAATGTATTTGACCAATAAGCATCCTGGGAACCTATCATAAGAATATATTGTAAGTTGATTTATTCTAAATCCTATAATTTAAAGAAAGTACCCACTTTAGAATGCACCAGGATATCAGAAAAGATAAACCCAAGACTGAGTCTTGATAATGGATTTCTTCCTGGATTCACTCTCTTTTCTCTCGAACTTTTTCCACCCTGGCTAATAACTAACAAAGACTGGAACAACTTTTCCCTCCTTTTATCTTAGGAAATAAGTGTTTATCAATATGCAGTGTCTTTTCATACAATGATGAATATATGCTAGCACAAAATTTAAAAAACAATGATGCAAGAAATTGTGTTTTAAGTTACTAAGCTTGTAATTGAATTTGAGGATCATCCTTTTGTGTCTATAGCATGATATTTGGACGTTATATGTTCTTGGTAATTACATAACAGGCTACGATGAGTAAAAGTAATGAATGACTTCTGAATTTTGTGTGAGTCATTAAAACAGAGATAGTCTACTATGAGTAACTTAGTCATCTAAAAACTTTATGGTTTGACATAAAAACCTAATTTGTTGTATCTTATTTTAGCAGGAAATCACAGTTGTTAGTATAATTCCATAATATATCCTGGAAATAGTTTCCTTGCTTATGATAATATATGAGCTTGACTGTCTACTTAATCAATTATAGTTATACTTTATTACACGTATATTTTTCTTTTCCCCAGGAGATTTCTCTTATCAAACCATGACAGATGTATGCTCCATGACTTACCAATTAAAACTTTATGTGAATATATTGTAAATATGATAGTTAATTTTTCCTCTTGTTTCATTGAGCTAGAAATAAGAATATTACCTAAATAGTGTACTTCTATGTTTTAATTTCTTAAACTAATTATCTACCAATTTGAAAGAAAATGTGTAGGGAGGAATAATACTGAGATTGTTCTTTTTTCATTTCACATTTATAATTATTCATGCATTTATGTGCATAATCTTTGGAATTCTGACAATTAACGTATTAGTTTTTAAAATAAAGGCATTGCATTAATGTTTTTTCCTTCCTTTTTTGAGTATTATAACAACGTCTAGCACCTATATTTTGTTAAGTGTTAGTCACTTATGCTAGCACTTTACCTACATTTACAGATTTAATCCTCATAACTCTTTGAGCTGCTCGGTGTAGGTTGTGAGCAGATCATCAGCCTTTGTAGCAAGCATATGAAGTCTACATGGCAAAGAAGTGAGGGGACTATCAGATAAGGACTGATGCCCTCGGTTCAACAAGCTCTGAGGAAATGAATCATGCCAATCATCTTATGAGTCAGCTTGAAATTGTCTTTTTCCAAGAAGAAGCCTTTAAGTGAGATCGCAGCCCCGACCAACACTTATATTACAGATTTGTGACAGGTTCTGAAGCAAAGGGTCCACCTAAGCTGCGCCCAGATTCTTGACCTACAGAAACTTGAGGATAAAAATATATCTTATTTTAGGCCACATAGTTTTGGAGTCACGTTTTATATAGTAATAAATAATATATAAATCAACCCTGATATTATGTGGGAGGTGATTACACATGGGTATGAATAATGGACATGGGAAACACTGGGGTCATCTTGATGGTTGGCTGCCACAGTCTACCCTCTGTTCCTTAATTATTATAATCATTCCTATATGCAAAATAAACTCACTCTGTCCCAAGGTCTCCAAAAACCTCTAAGGCCTCCATTAGAGCAGCAGCTCAAAATCCAGAACCTTGCCATCTAAATGAAGAACAGGTACAAATGAGGCTCCTTACGTCCTATTCCTCAAGTTCAGCTCCATGACTATTCTCTTTACTTATAAACTATTGAGACAAATAATCTAACCCCTGCACGTCCAACATGCAATGGAGAGACAGAAACAGGACAACTAATATAAAGATTTTTGTTTGTAAAAAGGGAAAATGAGGTATATGAAGGAATCACTGGTCCACCACAATTTTGAAATTCAGTGGAGTACAAGTTGGAATGTCCTTGATTAGATCTTAAGCCCTGTGAATAATTAATTCTCCATGATTTGAGATTCTGCTTTCTTTTGAGCTCTTGGTTCCATTCTGATTCAACCTTCTTTTTTCATAATAGAGAGCATGCATTTGCAGCAGAAGAATATTCTTAGCAACTTCCTGCCAAAAGAATATGGGGAATTCAAATCTGGTTTTTATTTTGTACTGTTCTCTCCATTACAACATCTAAGATGATGATGTTTCCACAAATGTAAAAATATCTATATATCTATATCTATATATCAGTATGCTGGTCTTCTATGAATCTTGCTACAATTTATCCATTAGACAGGGATTTTCAACTTCAGTACTATTGGTATGTTCGTTTTGGTATTAATATTTGCTTGCTGTGTTTGTGGGGGACAATATGTATATTACAAGGTGTTTGGGAGCATACTGGCCTCTCCCCACTAGGTACCAGTAAGGCTTCTCCAAGTTATGATAAACCAAACAGTTTCTTGACATTGTCAGAGATTATGGAGATGGAGGTGGGGGTCTACGGCCATACCACCCTGAACGCGCCTGATCTCGTGTGATCTCGGAAGCTAAGCAGGGTCGGGCCTGGTTAGTACTTGGATGGAGATGGAGGTGGGGGCAGAATTTCTCCTCCTTGAGAGTCATTTGCACTAGACAAAAATTCTTTAAGTTAATTTCTTTTTACCTTGAGCTTCTTCTGAGATGCTTTAGGGACAATACCTTTATCCTACTAATGAACTTTATTGCTCTTACTTGGGATCTGTGAGATAGACCCTTAATCTCTTTAGGGGAACTTTTATCTGAATAGTACTTTAGACCATTCTGAGATCTAACAGAACATTTTAGAGCCACACCTTGGCATCATCAATGAATCATATTTTCCTCACGTTGCCCAGGATGTGATCTTTGCTTGGAAGCCATTTCTTAGCTATAGCATCATTCACTGCCTGGAGAAACTAAGACGTTTTAAAAAACTATCACGTCATGGCTCTTTTTTCCTTATTAGCCATTCCTTTAGTTTATCTGTCTTCTCTCATTTTGCTGCAAACGGCAAAAAGAAACCAGGTGTTAAACACTTTGGTTGGGAGTCTTAGCAATTATACCATCCAGTTCATTCTGTTGCATAACAAAGCTCCTCTTTCTTCCACTTAACAATAGTATTACCTCCCTTACTTGGAACCCTCACCCACAGCCTTATCAAAGACCAGGAGTGTTCAAGTAACAGCTTCTTCAGGCACTTCCGTCTTTAACTAAACACTGTCTGCAAGGCCCTCTTCCCAGTCCACAGCACTACTATCATTTCGGTTTTTGTTACAACAGCATGCCATTTCCAGGTACCCACGTATTACTTATTTTTTGCTACATAAAAAATTATCCCAACTTAGCTGAGCGAAACAGCAAGCATTTATCATTTAAACTTTCTGTGTGTCAGTGTTCTGGCAACAGCTCTGCGGGTTGGTTCAGTCTCAGTCTAGCACTTGGCTGCAGTCAAGGCATCAGTTGTTGCTTCAGCCATCAGCTGAAGGCTTGGCTGAGTCTGGAGGGTCCGCTTCCAACCTTACTTCCATGGCTGTTGGCAAGAGGCCTCAGTTCCTTGCCGCATGGGCCTCTGCATATGACTGCTCACATTATGTCTTCCAACAGAGCATTTGACCCAAGAGAGAGAATGGGTTCAAGACAGAAGCCACAGTGTTTTAAAAGCTACTTATCTAAGTAGCATATCATCACTTCTGCGGTATCCTATTTGTCTTGCAGAGCAGCACTGGGACAGTGCTTTGGGGCATCACACAGAGAAATGAATTCCAGGAGGCTGGGAACCTTGAGGGCACGGTGGAGGTTGGCTATCCATTACTAGAGGGGAATCATAGGATGGAAAAATATTGAACTCTGAGAGCCTAGAATGTAGTAGGCAATAAAAAATATATTGAATGAATGAATCTTTAATGAAAAAAACAGCCATTGGGAATTTTGTTTTAATTTTTCTTAATACTTCTAGGTAAAGAGCTGTTAAATGACATATCCTAATATTTTCCTCTGATGACTTATTTTACTCTTACTACATCCCAGGATAGTAATAATAATACATTTGTGAAGCATGATTTCTTTTGTAGAGAACCTGTTATTTAGTTTACAAAATTAATTATTATGGATCTTGGCCTTTTCCAAAATTCTTTCTGACATATATTTAAATAGAGTCCTAGATATTCAAACTCCTATTTCTTCTTTCTGTGAACTGAATTTGTTTTTATGGTCTGGATATTAATCATAAATTACCTGATCCATTTTCATTGTGTATGTATTTTATCTCTTAAAATATATTAAATTTCTTAAAGACATGAGGACTGTTATTCATCCATATATATCCAAAATAATTGAAATCAGGATCCAATCTGAGACATCTGTTTTTGCATGTCCGTTGCAGCATTATTTTAATAGCCAAGGTATGGAAGCAACCTACATGTCCATTGATAGATGAATAAAGAAAATGTGGTGTATACATATAATGGAATATTATCCAGCCTTAAAAAAAGGAAATCCTTTCATACATGACAGCCTGGATGAACTTAGAGGACATTTTGCTAAGGGAAATAAGCCAATTCCTGAAGGACAATTCTGCGTGGTTATATGAGGTATCTAAAATGATAAACTCAGACACTCAGAGTAGAATGGTGGTTACCAGAGCTTGGGGAAGCTTCTGTTCAATGGATATATAGTTTCAGTTATATAAAATCAATAAGTTCTAGAGATCTGTTGCACAAACATTGTGCCTGTAGTTAACAATGCTATATTGTGCATTTAAAAATATGTCAAGAGGTTAGATGTCATGTTAAGTGTTCTTGTCACACACATACACACACAAACACACACAGTGTGTATGGACGTGAAATAAATAGGCAAGTCTTGGTTCCTAGAATCTAGAAATTCAAAATGTGTTTTTTTTTCTTGCAGTATGAAAATATTTGCCTGAATTATTATGAAGCCAGCTTCAGAAAGAGTTCACATAAAGTGAAGATATTAAATATAATTTCACAAAGAACTCTAGGATTCCTATTCAAATATACTGGTATAAAATCAAAGCAAATATAGCTAAATAAATAACTGGGAAAGACAGCATAAAAACTCCTTACATCCTCCAAGAAATTAATAGCACTTAAAAAAAGAGTTGCTCAACAAAAATCAGGCCTCCAGTTCTGATAAAATGTCACAAAAAAAGAGTCCTTAAGAAAAATGTACTTTTATATAGCACAGTTAAGTGATTTTTTGAATCAAATTTCCAGATTTCTACCAATTTACACATGTATGCATTTGTAGTAAAATTGTGACTTAACACTTCTTGTCTTTTATCAATTGCTGCGTTGATCATAAAGTGTTGCCCATTTTTATTCCAGAGATAGCTATACTAACCCTGAGTAGGATCAAATAAAAACCAGACAACCTTGAAGGTGGAGGAACAGAATTCTCTGCAACACAGGACCATGAAAATTGGATTCGACCTAATGGACCAAGAAAACACTTACTAAAAGTAAAATGGTATTGAGATGCTGTCTCAAAGGGATTAGATTATTCAGAAGACCCATTGTTTTGGGCTAACAACTCTACATTTTACCAGCTTCCCCTTCCTTATTTCTTGTGACCAGTTTTCTTGTGACCAGTTATTATGTGTATAAAATTTGATAAAAATATTTCAAATTAAAATAGAGTAATATAAAGTATTGAACCTATATTTATTTGTACAATATAAAGAAAATACATATAACATCACATACGTTATATAATTATATATAAATATGTACCAATTATTATAGAAAAGAATCTCACTTTTTATTGTTTACCAAGTGAGATGAAATCTACTTCCCCATATATCTCAAAGCAGAGCAGACGGTGTATTTTCCTATCAGTGCACTGAACCTTGAAGCCATAATTCAATAGAAAAGGGGATAAAAATCAATTGTGCAGGTATGTGCCAAGATAATATAACTACAGACAATGGAGAAATAAAGTGAATCTTTTCTATTATTTGTAAATAACTGTCAGTTTATTACACATTTAATCATTTTCCCCAATAAAATATTTTACAAAAAAAGTTTTACTGATAAAAGCTTTTTTTAAGTATATTTTATATATTTTACACAATGGTTTCCCTATGGAGTATCATTTAAACAATTCATAAGGTGTAAAAGAAATGGCTTATAGAAATGATGAAATGCATTTTTGTTCTGTAAGATCAAATCTGTTTGAATAGAATCATGTTAATTAATCCACTCTCTCTTCACATGGTAAACTCAAAACTGAAACTATTAAATCAGTCTACCACATAACTCATTGTACTATGTAAGATAATAATTAAATAATTGAAGGGCATTATTTGGTACCGATCACAGACAATTTACAGGGCAAAATACATATAACAATATTTTTACTTGTCCCTTAATAGCACTGTCAGTAACCCATAAATGGTGATTTAACAGCTTTGCAGAGGCTCATTCATGAAGAGCAGGAGTAATGTACTATAAGAGCTTGCTCTTTTAAAAGAATGGATTAAATGGCAATGCCTGTGATTATATCATAATGATTAACTTAAGTGAATCTAATGAAG
The DNA here is from genome assembly GCF_007474595.2 of Lynx canadensis. Lineage (NCBI taxonomy): Eukaryota > Metazoa > Chordata > Mammalia > Carnivora > Felidae > Lynx > Lynx canadensis. Next base: position 37,457,502 of record NC_044303.2, read on the forward strand.
CATATAGTGAATTCTTAATATCCATTTCAGGAGGAAGTGGGTTACCCTAGTCTACTTTGATCTCACTATGTTCAAAGTTTATTCTGCTAAAAAAAATGTATGTGGTTTTAGAGATGAAAATAATCAGGCATCATGTGGAACAAAACTGAAAAGTGTAAAATAAATGTTTGCTGGCATATTTATTCAGGTTTCCCTGGCAGACGTTTTCTTATTCTCCAGCGGTTCTTTCCCACATTTTATCTTATTGAATCATCTTTCCTGTCCAAAGGCACATTTATATACATGAAGTGAACGGACATGGACTATCTTAGCTCTTCATCTCTGCTATTGAAATGACTAGCACCAATCACTGCATGACTAATTTGGTCTTGGTAGTTGGTAACCACTGTGAAGATTTTTTTTTAATTAAATTTTTAATTTTAATTCCAGTATCGTTAACATACAGTGTTATATTAATTTCAGGTGTACAATATAGTGATTCAAAAATTCTATACATGTCCTCAGTGCTCATTATGATAAGTGTGCTCTTAATCCCCTTCACCTACTTCACCCATTCCCCCACTCACCTCCCCTCTGGTAACCATCAGTTTGTTCTCTACAGTTAAGAATCTGTTTCTTGTCATTTTTTCCTTTGCGTGTTTGTTTCCTAAATTACACATGTGAATGAAATCATATGGTATTTGTCTTTCTTTGGCTGACTTGCTTTGCTTAGCCTCATTTCAAACAGTGACAGTATTGTAGTCATTAAATGTTCAATTCAGATTTTACTCTTAACTGACAAGGAATATGTGGGGGGCAGTGGCTAATGTCTATAACCAGTGATTGCTACTTAAAATAAGCATAGGCTACAGATGGGAATAAAAGTAAGGTTTATTTTTTTTCCTATTTTGAGAAAACATTTTGTGACTGTACAATAGACCCATTTATAAGAAGCAGAAACAATTATAAAACAATGCATGTACATGGTAAGAATTTAAAATAATACAAAAAAAGAACAAAACTTGCCTTCATAACACACTAAAACCCTACCTTCTAGAGTTTACAGATACGATTCTTGTGTGTACTTACAGAAATACACACACACACACACACACACACATATATGTGTGTGTGTGTATGTATACATATACATATATATATATGTATACATACACACACACACACACACACATATATATATGTTGAAAACACACATATTATGCATACTTGTATGCATACTTTGTCTTACTTAACAGTGTTTTGGAGATCATTCCTTAACAGTATGAATAGATCTAGCATGTTTCCATTATACTGTTTAAAACAGTCTATATTACATGGCTATACCTTGAAATAGATCTTTCTTGATTCCGTAGGATTCTGCTTACTCTCTGTTAACATCGGAATCCTCCTTGTCTTCCCTGTCCTCCCTATTCTCCTCATCCTCCCCCTGTTCCTGCCTATCCTCCATTAAGTCAGTTACAATCTCACAATTCCATTACCTCACGGTGACAATAAGTGAAAAGTAAGTTATTTGTATTTCTGTTTATTGTAAGGCTGATCAAAGCAAGTTATGTTGAAAGAAATTTATTCCACCCAAGGGAATGAAAAAGATATTTTACTTACAGTGTATTTTTGTGTATACATATGTGTACACACACACCAATAAAGGGAGAGAGATTGTAAGTACAACACAGTGGAGTGTTTTAAAGATGTTTTCCAGAGCAAGGCAGTTTTGGTAATCCTAACTAAATGAAGGGAGGCAGGCAGCTATAACCCTCAAGGTTATAAGACAGTGCTCACAGTTTCCACAGAGGAGCATCCATGTGGTATATGGTGCCTGGACGACGTGGACAATGGAAGGAAAACACAGGATATTGACCGAGATGTTGGTAGCTGACAGAATCTGCAATAGCCTTCAGTAGTCATCAGTGCCAGGAAGATGCCAGCTCTCCAGTGAAAGAAGTGTTGACCTGTGAAAGTGGTAATTTTAGGGACATTGAGTATCAAGTAAGACAACGTTTTTAAAGCTACTACTCCAGGCACAAATTAAAAGTTGCATTAAGGCAGATTTTTGTCCTAAGAAAAATCACTTGAATGGATCATTGTTGTTGTTCAGACTGAAGAGTAAGAAAAATCACTGAAAGGAAAAGAGAAAGAATGTTTTGTGCCTTAGACTTATAGAATTTGGGATACAAAGTGAACCGCTTTGAAATCTTTGATTATTCCAGGGCCATGATGGTTTTGCATGCAGTCTTCTAGAACTTTGTAGTTTAAGCTTTCAGTGTAGGTGATCATCCATTTTGAATGCACATATTTCTGCGTAGTGTGTAATAATGATCAATGTAAGTCTTCTGCCTTGAAAGGTGAGTTATGACTTCCAGTGAAGGGAAAAGTATAACTGGCCCACAGGTAAGTAGGAGGAAACATGTGTTCTAATTTGCCTGGAACAGTCATGGCTTATGCCTGTAATTTGTACATATATGTCAACAATATCCACTTTACTCTCTAATATAATGCCATTTGATATTAAGTGGTCACCACGACCCACCAGACTACCTTTTGACAGAGAGACATAGAGCTGCTAAGTGACATTTAGATTAAATAGTAGGTTGGGTTTAACAAGTATCATCTGAAACACAAAGAAATTCCCTCCTTATTTTATTTTCTTTTCTGTATATCTACTCCTCACCACCACCTATCAATTCTCATTTTAATGTGGTTAAATGGTAATGTTAGAAATAGGGTTGTCATACCACTATCAACGTCAAAAATTAAAAGTTTTAAAAGAACAAAAGTAGAATGGGAATCTATTATTGTTAGCATTTTCTGTTTATTTTTTGTTTGTTAACAAAATAGACTTTGATTTGTTTCATCCCTGCATATGACTGTTCTCAGTTAAAAAGAAATAATAGTTTAAGCAAATAGACTTTGTACCTAATGAATCAAGTAATATTGTGAATTTCAATGTTTGGTCCATCATGGGTAGAAAGCTGGAATCAAAATCTTATTGTAGGTACACTCACTCCTTGGTTAAGAGTGGTCAAACTATAACCTATGTCTGTGTAACCTTGGACAAGATCCTGAATCAATTTAAATCTTTGTGCACTGGAGATATAAATAACCTATGGTTTATAAGTACCTGTAATGATTGTTAGGAATATTAGTGAATGTAAAATATTTACCAGTATGTGATTTAACTGTTTATGTATGTTTGGTATAATTAATGATGGGATTTATTTCTGCCATTTTGATCTTTGTTTGCATAATACATATGTCAATTTTTGGTTTCTCTATTCCCCCAAGTCTGCGTTCTTTGGGTTAAATATTTCTTATATGCTTCTCTTTCTGCTGCTTATTTAACTCTTTTGGAGTTATTGTCCTAGTGGTTGCCTGGGGTATTAAAATTAATATCTTAATTTAAAACCACCTAGTTTAGATAAATACCACTTAATTTCAATAGTGTACAAAAAATTTGCTCTAATATACCTCCATTCCCTCCCCCCTCCTTTGTGTAGTTGTCATACAAATTACATCTTTCTAGATTATAAGCCCATGAACGCTATTTTATAATTATTGCTTTATGCAGTTTTCTTTTAAAACAGACAAGACTTACAAGAATGCATTTATATTGTCTTTTATATTTACTTATGTAATTATTTTCATTGATGCTCTATATTTGTGTGGATTTGAATTACTATGTAATGTCCTTATAATTTAGCTTCAAGGACTCCTTTTGGTGTCTGTTGTAGGGAAAGCTTACAGACAATAAATTCCCTCAGTTTAGTTTATCTGCAAATATTTTTGCCTTTATTTTTGAAAGACAGTTTTGCTTTACATAAGACCATTGCCTGACTTTTTTTCCTCCAGTAATTTGAATATGCCATCTATGTTGATTAACATTATGTGTCCAATTGGAAGATGTTTGGATGAGAATAACCTTTACTCAGTGAACTTTGAGGAAAACAGATTGCCCTTCATAATGTGTATGGGTTTTATCTAATCATTTCCAAGCTTGAATAGAAGAAAAGACCAGTCTCCTCAAGCACAAGAAAAATTCTCCAGCAGACTGCCTTCAAACTTCATCTGTACCATCAGCTCTCCTGAGTCTTGAGACTTCCAGCCCATACCACAGATTTTAGACTTCCTAGCCTCCATAACCATGTGAGTCATTTCTTATAATAAATCTGTTCATATATGTATATGAGATACACACATACACACATTCTATTCTGTTTCTCTGAATAATCCTAACTAATACAGATTTTGGTACTAAGAGTAATACTAGAGAACAAAATCTTAACTAAGGATGAATTTTCTGAATTAGTTCTAGAGTTCCTGGAACTGGATGTCTAATCTGATTAAAGACACTGGTATCTCTGTTCCTAGTAGTAGAGTATATCCAGGGTGTGATAGGCAATAGCGATACATAAAATATCACCATTGAATACTCTTAATGAAACATTTGTAAGAAGCAAGGATATGAGTGACCATGTATATGATACTTTTCAAACATTTGTGTCAAACTGCCATTTTAGTTGAATTGGGTAGATGGTACTGATATCACCAGACAAAATGGAGAAAGAAAAGGATGAGCCCAGGGATTAAAATTCCTCACTCAAGTGCTGTATAAATGACTTGAAAGCTTCTACATCTGTACCAAAAAATTCTCCTATAGCCACAGGGCTAAGATTGTTAAAACCAAGCCCCGAATCTTACCTTGTAAGTGGCCGATCTACAATGCGCATTGAATTCTCAGCCTGACAGCATGTCTAGCATTTAAGTGAGGGCATTCATTCAGGCAGGAATGTGATCCTATGTAGAATCAGCACATGTAGAAAGACCTGAATGAAGCTGAGGGCATTAAGCCCCTGAATTTTGAGGAATCTTTGCCAATAGAAGCAGCCTTTTCATCCTTACATGAGGAGGCTAATCCTACCTTGCCTGAGGAATGGTTTGCTTGGCTTGTTAAACAAGGGCTGAAAGTTGGCCTAGACTGCATGAGCTAGAAATGCCAGATCTGCTGTGGTTCATGGTAGAAGTGATTCAAAGGCTTAAGGATATTAGAGTGTTAGAATGGATTTATCATTTAAGACCTACTCACCCAACTGACAGAAACAAGAAGATATACCTTTCACCATGAATGTAAAACAGTTTTGTAAGGGAAGCCCCAGATCCTTGAAGAGTCCTATGATTGCTTTTTTTTCTGAAGGATAAACCTTACAGTGAGAACTGTGGTCACTGATCTGGGAAACCTAAATGCAATGGGAGTAATTGGTTCCTGGGGTGACAGGGTCCAAGTGGTGGTATTCAATGCATGATTACAGTAATGGATGGCAGAGTCAAAGTAGCAATCAGTGTAGTCAGACCCATGCAGATCTAGGGGATCGGTTACTTGACCATGATGTTGCTAGAAATGAAATAGATATAAAGCCTACTAAACTCTTACCTGATTTATATAAGCAGACAAGTTCTAGATTGAATGAATAAAACTCTAGTTTTATTGTAAAAACAGCAGTGATGGAACCATCAATCAATTCCTAGACTTGAACTAGTTTACAGATCCAGAGTCCCTTGAATGAAGGGGATCCTGGGTTCCCTTGAGAAAGGGCCTTGGGTGCACTGCCTAAAGTTTTCTGTTAATCCTTGTCCCAGCCTTTCCAAAAGGAATTTAAGGGATTCTGGGAAGATGGCAGCGTAGGAGAACGCTGGGCTCACCTCGCGTCCTGCTGATCACTTAGATTCCACCTACACCTGCCTAAAACCCAGAAAACCGCCAGAGGATTAGCAGAACGGAGTCACCGGACCCAAGTGCAGACGAGAGGCCCACGGAAGAGGGTAGGAAGGGCGGCGAGGCGGTGCGCGCTCCACGGACTGGCGGGAGGGAGCCGGGGCGGAGGGGCGGCTCGCCAGCCAAGCAGAGCCCCCGAGTCCGGCTTGCAAAAGCGGAGGGGCCTGACGGACTGTGTTCCAACAGCAAGCGCGACTTAGCGTCTGGGAGGTCATAAGTTAACAGCTCTGCTCGGAAAGCGGGAAGGCTGGAGGACAAAGGGAGGGTGAGCTGCGGAGCCCAGGACGACAGAGCTCAGTTTGGCGGGGAACAAAGGCGCTCACCAGCGCCATCTCCCCCGCCCATCCCCCAGCCAAAATCCCAAAGGGAACCGGTTCCTGCCAGGGAAATTGCTCCCTCCGCGCAAACACCCAACTCTGTGCTTCTGAGGAGCCAAACCTCCGGCAGCGGATCTGACCCCCTCCGGCTGCCACAGGGCCCCTCCTGAAGTGGATCACCTAAGGAGAAGCGAGCTAAGCCTGCCCCCCCTGCCGCCGTGCACCGTGCCTTCCCACCCCACCTAATACGCCAGATCCCCAGCATCACAAGCCTGGCAGTGTGCAAGTAGCCCAGACGGGCCACGCCACCCCACAGTGAATCCCGCCCCTAGGAGAGGGGAAGAGAAGGCACACACCAGTCTGACTGTGGCCACAGCGGTGGGCTGGGGGCAGACATCAGGACTGACTGCGGCCCCGCCCACCAACTCCAGTTATACACCACAGCACAGGGGAAGTGCCCTGCAGGCCCTCACCACACCAGGGACTATCCAAAATGACCAAGCGGAAGAATTCCCCTCAGAAGAATCTCCAGGAAATAACAACAGCTAATGACCTGATCAAAAAGGATTTAAATAATATAACAGAAAGTGAATTTAGAATAATAGTCATAAAATTAATCGCTGGGCTGGAAAACAGCATACAGGACAGCAGAGAATCTCTTGCTACAGAGATCAAGGGACTAAGGAACAGTCACGAGGAGCTGAAAAACGCTTTAAATGAAATGCAAAACAAAATGCAAACCACCATGGCTCGGATGGAAGAGGCAGAGGAGAGAATAGGTGAACTAGAAGATAAAGTTATGGAAAAAGAGGAAGCTGAGAAAAATGAGAGATAAAAAATCCAGGAGTATGAGGGGAAAATTAGAGAACTAAGTGATACACTAAAAAGAAATAATATACGCATAATTGGTATACCAGAGGAGGAAGAGAGAGGGAAAGGTGCTGAAGGGGTACTTGAAGAAATATAGCTGAGAACTTCCCTGAACTGGGAAGGAAAAAGGCATTGAAATCCAAGAGGCACAGAGAACTCCCTTCAGACGTAACTTGAATCGATCTTCTGCACGACATATCATAGTGAAACTGGCAAAATACAAGGATAAAGAGAAAATTCTGAAAGCAGCAAGGGGGGTAAACGTGCCTCACATATAAAGGGAGACCTATAAGACTCGTGACTGATCTCTCTTTTGAAACTTGGCAGGCAGCAAGAAGAATTGGCACGAGATTTTCAGTGTGCTAGACAGAAAAAATATGCAGCCGAGAATCCTTTATCCAGCAAGTCTGTCATTTAGGAATAGAAGGACGATAAAGGTCTTCCCAAACAAACAAAAACTGAAGGAATTTGTCACCACTAAACCAGCCCTACAAGAGATCCTAAGGGGGACCCTGTGAGACAAAGTACCAGAGACATCACTACAAGCATAAACATACAGACATCACAATGACTTCTAAACCCTATCTTTCTATAATAACACTGAATGTAAATGGATTAAATGCGCCAACCAAAAGACATAGGGTATCAGAATGGATAAAAAAACAAGACCCATCTATTTGCTGTCTACAAGAGACTCATTTTAGACCTGAGGACACCTTTAGATTCAGAGTGAGGGGATGGAGAACTATTATCATGCTACTGGAAGCCAAAAGAAAGCTGGAGTAGCCATACTTATATCAGACAAACTAGACTTTAAATTAAAGGCTGTAACAAGAGATGAAGAAGGACATTATATAATAGTTACAGGGTCTATCCATCAGGAAGAGCTAACAATTATAAATGTCTATGCGCCGAATACCGGAGCCCCAAATATATAAAACAATTACTCATAAACATAAGCAACCTTATTGATAAGAATGTGGTAATTGCTGGGGACTTTAACACCCCACTTACAGAAATGGATAGATCATCTAGACACACGGTCATAAAGAAACAAGGGCCCTGAATGAGACACTTGGATCAGAGGACTTGACAGATATATTTAGAACTCTGCATCCCAAAGCAACAGAATATACTTTCTTCTCGAGTGCACATGGAACATTCTCCAAGATAGATCATATACTGGGTCACAAAACAGCCCTTCATAAGTTTACAAGAATTGAAATTATACCATGCATACTTTCAGACCACATGCTATGAAGCTTGAAATCAACCCCAGGAAAAAGTCTGGAAAGCCTCCAAAAGCATGGAGGTTAAAGAACACCCTACTAACGAATGAGTGGGTCAACCAGGCAATTAGAGAAGAAATCAAAAAATATATGGAAACAAACGAAATGAAAATACAACAATCCAAAACGCTTTGGGATGCAGCAAAGGCAGTCCTGAGAGGAAAATACATTGCAATCCAGGCCTACGTCAAGAAACAAGAAAATCCCAAATACAAAATCTAACAGCACACCTAAAGGAACTAGAAGCAGAACAGCAAAGTCACCCCAAACCCCGCAGGAGAAGAGAAATAATAAAGAGCAGAGCAGAAATAAATAATATAGAATCTCAAAAAACTGTAGAGCAGATCAAGGCAACCAAGAGTTGGTTTTTGAAAAAAGAAAATTGATAAACCTCTAGCCAGGCTTCTCAAAAAGAAAAGGGAGATGACCCAAATAGATAAAATCATGAATGAAAATGGAATTATTACAACCAATCCCTCAGAGATACAAACAATTATCAGGGAATACTATGAAAAATTATATGCCAACAATTGGACAACCTGGAAGAAATGGACACATTCCAGAACACCCACACTCTTCCAAAAACTCAATCAGGAGGAAATAGAAAGCTTGAACAGACCCATAACCAGCGAAGAAATTGAATCGGTTATCAAAAATCTCCCAACAAATAAGAGTCCAGGACCAGATGGCTTCCCAGGGGAGTTCTACCAGAGCATTTAAAGCAGAGATAATACCTATCCTTCTCAAGCTATTCCAAGAAATAGAAAGGGAAGGAAAACTTCCAGACTCATTCTATGAAGCCAGTATTACTTTGATTCTAAACCAGACAGAGACCCCAGTAATAAAAAGAGGAACTACAGGCCAATATCCCTGATGAATATGGATGCAAAAAATTCTCAATAAGATACTAGCAAATCGAATTCAACAGCATATAAAAAAGAATTATTCACCATGATCAAGTGGGATTCATTCCTGGGATGCAGGGCTGGTTCAACATTCGCAAATCAATCAACGTGATACATCACATTAACAAAAAAAAGAGAAGAACCATATGATCCTGTCAATCGATGCAGAAAAGGACCTTTGACAAAATCCAGCACCCTTTCTTAATAAAAACCCTTGAGAAAGTCGGGATAGAGGAACATACTTAAAGATCATAAAAGCCATTTATGAAAGCCCACAGCTAACATCATCCTCAACGGGGAAAAACTGAGAGCTTTTTCCCTGAGATCAGGAACACGACAGGGATGCCCCCTCTCACCGCTGTTGTTTAACATAGTGCTGGAAGTTCTAGCATCAGCAATCAGACAACAAAAGGAAATCAAAGGCATCAAAATTGGCAAAGATGAAGTCAAGCTTTCGCTTTTTGCAGATGACATGATATTATACATGGAAATCCGATAGACTCCACCAAAGTCTGCTAGAACTGATACATGAATTCTGCAAAGTTGCAGGATACAAATCAATGTACAGAAATCAGTTGCATTCTTATACACTAACAATGAAGCAACAGAAAGACAAATAAAGAAACTGATCCCATTCACAATTGCACCAAGAAGCATAAAATACCTAGGAATAATCTAACCAAAGATGTAAAGGATCTGTATGCTGAAAACTATAGAAAGCTTATGAAGGTAATGAAGAAGACTTAAAGAAATGGAAAGACATTCCCTGCTCATGGATTGGAAAAAATAAATATTGTCAAAATGTCAATACTACCCAAAGCTATCTACACATTCAATGCAATCCCAATCAAAAACTGCACCAGCATTCTTCTCAAAACTAGAACAAGCAATCCTAAAATTCATATGGAATCACAAAAGGCCCCGAATAGCCAAAGGAATTTTGAAGAAGAAGACCAAAGCAGGAGGCATCACAATCCCAGACTTTAGCCTCTACTACAAAGCTGTCATCATCAAGACAGCATGGTATTGGCACAAAACAGACACACAGACCAATGGAATAGAATAGAAACCCCAGAACTAGACCCACAAACATATGGCCAACTCATCTTTGACAAAGCAGGAAAGAACATCCAATGGAAAAAAGACAGCCTCTTTAACAAATGGTGCTGGGAGAACTGGACAGCAACATGCAGAAGGTTGAAACTAGACCACTTTCTCACACCATTTACAAAAATAAACTCAAAATGGATAAAGGACCTAAATGTGAGACAGGAAACCATCAAAACCTTAGAGGAGAAAGCAGGAAAAGACCTCTCTGACCTCAGCCGTAGCAATCTCTTACTCGACACATCCCCAAAGGCAAGGGAATTAAAAGCAAAAGTGAATTACTGGGACCTTATGAAGATAAAAAGCTTCTGCACAGCAAAGGAAACAACCAACAAAACTAAAAGGCAACCAACGGAATGGGAAAAGATATTTGCAAATGACATATCGGACAAAGGGCTAGTATCTAAAATCTATAAAGAGCTCACCAAACTTCACACCCGAAAAACAAATAACCCAGTGAAGAAATGGGCAGAAAACATGAATAGACACTTCTCTAAAGAAGACATCCAGATGGCCAACAGGCACATGAAAAGATGTTCAGCGTCGCTCCTTATCAGGGAAATACAAATCAAAACCACACTCAGGTATCACCTCACGCCAGTCAGAGTGGCCAAAATGAACAAATCAGGAGACTATAGATGCTGGCGAGGATGTGGAGAAACAGGAACCCTCTTGCACTGTTGGTGGGAATGCAAATTGGTGCAGCCGCTCTGGGAAGCAGTGTGGAGGTTCCTCAGAAAATTAAAAATAGACCTACCCTATGACCCAGCAATAGCACTGCTAGGAATTTACCCAAGGGATACAGGAGTACTGATGCATAGGGGCACTTGTACCCCAATGTTCATAGCAGCACTCTCAACAATAGCCAAATTATGGAAAGAGCCTAAATGTCCATCAACTGATGAATGGATAAAGAAAATGTGGTATATATACACAATGGAATACTACGTGGCAATGAGAAAAAATGAAATATGGCCTTTTGTAGCAATGTGGATGGAACTGGAGAGTGTGATGCTAAGTGAAATAAGCCATACAGAGAAAGACAGATACCATATGGTTTCACTCTTATGTGGATCCTGAGAAACTTAACAGGAACCCATGGGGGAGGGGAAGGAAAAAAAAAAAAAAAAAAAGGACGTTAGAGTGGGAGAGAGCCAAAGCATAAGAGACTGTTAAAAACTGAGAACAAACTGAGGGTTGATGGGGGGTGGGAGGGAGGGGAGGGTGGGTGATGGGTATTGAGGAGGGCACCTTTGGGATGAGCACTGGGTGTTGTATGGAAACCAATTTGTCAATAAATTTCATATATAAAAAAAAAACAAAAAAACAAAAGGAATTTAAGACCAGGTTAACTGTGTACTGGGGGGAAAGGCAATAATCAAACCTTTTGAGGACTACTGGATACTGGCTCTGAACTGACACTAATTCCAGGAGACACAAACATCACTATTGTTCACTCAGAAGAGGGGCTTATAGAAGTTAGGTGATCAATGGAATGTTAGTTTAGATCCATCTCACAGTGGCTCATGGGTCCCTAATATCCCTGGTTCTGAAATGCATAATTAGAGTGGAGATATATCAGCATCTGGTATAATCCACAAATTGGCTGACTAACCTGTGGAATAAGAGTAATATGGCAGGAAAGGCCAAGTGGAATCAACTAAAACTGCCTCTGTCTAGAAAAACAATGAACCAAAACAATGCTGTCTTCATGGAGGATTGCAAAGATCAGTGCCACCATTTGAAGGACATAAGATGGTGATTCTCACCACATCTCTGTTCCACCTGCCTATTTTTTCCTGTGCAGAAAACAGATGGATCTTGGAGAATAACATTGGATTATTGTGAGATTAATCATGCAGTAACTTCAACTGCAGCTGCTGAACCAGATGTGGTTTCATAGCTTTAACACATTAATACTTCCCCTGATACCTGGTATGCAACTATTGATTTGGCAAGTGCTTTTTTTTTTTCACCAGAAGCTTTTTTTTTTTTTTTACTGGAACCATTTAGGTTTCAGCTTACAAGGCCAGTAATATACCTTCACTGTCCTACCTCAGGAGTATATCAACTCTCCAGACTATGTTACAGTTTAGTTTGCAGAGATTTTGATTTTCTTTCTATTCCACAAGGTATCACACTGGTCTATTACACTGATGACATTATGCTGATTGAACCTAATGAAAAAGTAGTAGCAATTACTCTAGACTTACTGATAAGACATTTATGTGCCAGGAGGTTAGGAAATAAATCTGGCAAAAATTCAGGAGCCTTCTACCATAGTGAAATTTCTAGGGGTCCAGTGATACATACCATATTGGCACACTCTTTTAAGGTAGAAGATAAGATGTTGAAACTGGACCCTGCTACAATCAAAAAACAAACACAATACCTAGTGGGTCCCTTTGGAGGTTAGAAGCAACATATTTCTCATCTGAATGTGTTATGCTGGCCATTTACCAGTTTCTGAAATTGAGGCCAGAAAAAGAAGAAGGGTCTGCAATAGATCAGGCTGCCATGCTCTTCCCTTTGGGACATATGACTCATCAGATTCAGTGGTGCTTGAAGTATCAGTGGCAGGTAGGGATGCTCTTTGGAGTTTTTGGCAGTCCCCTATAGGTGAATCACAGTAGGCCTTTAGAATGTTGGAGAAAGGCCCTCCTCCATAAGTAACTACTCACTTGATGGGAGTAATATAAAGTTGGGTTTGCACAGCAGAAATCCATCATCAAATGGAAGTGGTATTTATGAGATGGGTCCTGAGCAGGCCTTGAAGGCATAAGTAAGGTATAAGAAGAAGTGGCCTAAATGTACAAGTTCTCCACATCTGCCATGCTACCTTCTCTCTCTAAGCCTGCACTTATGGCCTCATAGGAAGTATATATGAGGCCAAAAGAGGAAAGAAACACTTAGGCCTGGTTTACAAATGATTCTGCATAATATTCAGGCACCATTAGAAAGTGGACAGCTGTAACTCTATAACCCTTTTCTGGGATATCCCTGAAGGACGATGGGAATAAACCATCTTAGTGGACAGAAAATTTGAGCAGTGCACTTGGTTGTTTAGTTTGCTTTGAGAAAAAATGGCCAGATGTGCAATTATATACTCATGCATGGACTGTAGCCATGGTTTGGCTGAACTGTTAGGGACTTAGAAGAAATAAACTGAGAACAATTGTGACAAAGAAGTCTGGGAAGAGGAATGTGGATAGGCCTCTCTGAACAGGCAAAATCATGAAGATATTTATATCCCTGTCAATGCCTACAAAAGGGTGACTGACCTCAGTAGAGGAAGGTTTTAATAATCAAGTGCATAGGTTGACTTCTATGAAGACAGCTCAGCTTCTTTCTGTAGGTACTCCTGTCTTACTCAGTGGGCTCATGAACAAAGTGGCTATGGTGACAGGGATATAAGTTATGCATGGGTTTATACTCACCAAGGTTGACCTAGGTATGGCCAGTGCTGAGTGCTCTGTCTGCCAGAGGTAAAGACCAACACCAAGTCCCCAGTATGTTACCATTTCCCAGGGTAGCCATCCAGCTATCTGGTAGCAGGTTAGTTACACTGAACCACTTCTAATCAGTGAGTGGTAATGTTTTATTCTTACTGGAATAAACACTTACTCTAGGTTCAGAGTTGCCTTTTCTGCATGCAGTGTTTCTGCCCAAACTGCCATTCATGGGCTTATAGAATGTCTTACCACTGTCATGGCATTTTACTCCATTGCTTCTGATCAAACGACCAACTTTACAGAAAATGAAGTGTAGAAATGCGCTCATGCTCATAACATTCACTGTTCTTACCATGTTACCCACTATCCTGAAGCAGCTAGCATGTTAGAATAGTGAAATTGCCTAGGACACTGAGGTGACTCAGTTGGCTAAGCATCAGACTCTTGGTTTTAGCTCAGGTCATGATCTCGCGGCTCATGGTATTAAGCCCCATGTCAGCCTCACTGACAGCATGGATCATGCTTGGGATTCTCTCTCCCTCTCTCTTTGCCCCATCCATCCTCAAAAGAAATGAACAAACATTTGAAAAACAGAACTGTAGAATTGCCTTTGAAGCCTCAGTTATAGCATTAGTTAGGTGGCAATACTTGGTAGACTGAGTCAAGGTTCTAGGAAGCACTGTATATAAAATAGCACTGTATGTTCAGTTTTTTAATATACAGTGCTATTTTCCAGTAACCAGGGTGCATGGGTCCAGGAATCAAGAGGTGGAAATAGTAGTACCACTCACTATTATCCCTCGTGTTTAGTGAAACTGTTGCCTCCTTTTCTCACAATTCTATGCTTTGTGGGCCTAGAGGTCTTGGATCCAAAGGGCAGAATTGAACTGGACATTCAAATGGCCACTCAGCTCTTTTGGATTCCTCATGTCTTTGAATGAACAGGCAAAGAGGGAGTTACTCTGTTGGCTAGGATAATTTATCCTGATTACGAAGGAGAAATTGGACTGTTTTTCTACAGTGGAGGAAAAGTAAAGTATATGTGGAACATAGACATATTAGGGTATCTTAGTATTACCATGCTCTGTGATTAAGGTCATTTCAGGTAGGACCATTAGTGGCCCAGACCCTTCAGGATTGAATATTTGGGTTACACTACCAGGTAAAGAACCATGACCAGCAAAGGTGCTTGATGAAGTCAAGGAGAATGCAGAATGGTTAGTTGGAATTGGTAGTTAGGAATACCAGCTGTGACTATGTGACCAATGACAGAATCAAGTTCTGTAATTGTCATGAATATTACTTTTTATTTTATTATTAATATGTTAAAGCATATATCTTTGTTTTCTTCCCTCTCTTATTCCCTTATCGTATAACAAAGACGTATGCACTTTATATTGTAGTATTTAAGTACTGTTAATTTTATATCATAGTATTTCAGTTATGGATGGAAAGGATAAGAGTGAACATCATTCAGGTATTTTGCATTCTCCTGAAGAGAGGGAT